>NC_062569.1:92315277-92618332 GCF_022837055.1 Prionailurus viverrinus
TCAATTAATTACCAAGTCCAGTGTGTATTATCCCAAATAGCTTGATTCTGACTACTCTCTGTTTTTAGGTACATAACCTAGCTTATTATCCTCTCTCTTGTAGATTATGCTATCATCTTCTAGATTATGGAGCAGCCTTATAACTAGTTTATCTTTTCTCTCTGGTTTTGTTCTGCCCCTGCACCCAAAGTGGTCTTTATAAAGTACATGATCTTGCCACTCCTTTTTATGAAACTCATCATTCTGTGTTGCTTTCAGGATAAATTCTAAAGTCCTTATGTGGTGGGATTATAAAATTCTTTTTCATGTGGCACATTCATTTATCTTCTCTTACTCCTACTGATTTTATTTCAGGCTTACTAAATTACTGTCATCTGAATTTACCAGGTTTTCCTCCAGGCCTTTGCACATGCTGTTTCTTTTGCTTGACATTCCTTTCCTCTTCCATTGTCTTCTCATAACTTCTATTTCCTTTCCATAAACTTTGTTACAGCTCTTCTCTCTCAGCTTCTATCATAGTTCCTATTACAATATATTAAAGTTGTTTATCTCCTTCCTCAAAGCAGGGCTTTTAACCATTCAGTACTTAAAGGAAAGCATCTTTAGATACAAACTAGGGACTCAATATTCATCATTTATTGTTCCAAAAAGGATTTGTTTAACAATTCTCTTCTGTGTGAGGCTATCTAGAACCCTGGTTTGAAGTCAGTGGGGTTTAAGCATATAAAGTTTTCAGGCCTTTTGTAGCAATGTGGATGGAACTGGAGAGTGTGATGCTAAGTGAAATAAGCCATGCAGAGAAAGACAGATACCATATGGTTTCACTCTTATGTGGATCCTGAGAAACTTAACAGGAACCCATGGGGGAGGGGGAGGAAAAAAGAAAAAAAACAAAAAAAAAGAGGTTAGAGTGGGAGAGAGCCAAAGCATAAGAGACTGTTAAAAACTGAGAACAAACTGAGGGTTGATGGGGGGTGGGAGGGAGGAGAGGGTGGGTGATGGGTATTGAGGAGGGCACCTTTTGGGATGAGCACTGGGTGTTGTATGGAAACCAATTTGACAATAAATTTCATATATTAAAAAAATAATAATAAAATAAATAAATAAATAAATAAATAAAGTTTTCAAATGCTAGTAGGGGCCTTAAAGATAGGTTAGTCTTAGACCCTGTAGTTACTGGATGTGGTTTAAAACATTTATTTGTGCAGTATGTCAAATATTACTTCTCTTTATGATAACCTTATGGAATAATATGTTTTAGCTCCGACAAGTGCTGGAAAGACTCTTGTTGCTGAACTACTTATGTTGAAGAGGGTTTTGGAAATGCGGAAGAAAGCTTTGTTTATTTTGCCCTTTGTCTCTGTGGCTAAAGAGAAGAAATACTATCTCCAGGTAATGTTCTTGTACTAAGAACATTATTGTGATAAGATCTGTTATTGGGGCTGTGTTAATAATAAGTTTCTTTTATTGCATCCCAGTGTTGCTTTGAAAGTTGACCATTTATGAAGAGAAACCTTTTTTTTTATTAAAAAAAAATTTTTTTTAACATTTATTTATTATTGAGAGACAGAGAGACACTGAGCATGAGCAGGGAAGAGGCAGAGAGACGGGGAGACACAGAATGCAAAGCAGGCTTCAGGCTCTGAGCTATCAGCACAGAGCCCGATGCGGGGCTTGAATTCACAAACTGTGAGATTATGACCTGAGCTGAAGTCAGACGCTCAACCGACCAAGCCACCCAGGTGCCCCAAAGAGAAACTTTAAAAATATTGCATAAAAGAGAAAGGGTCATCAAATCAAAAGAATGATTGGAAATTGTGTTAAAATTTATAAACTTTCCCTTAGGAAGTAAACATAATACTCATGCTGATTGAGTCATAAATTAAAAATCAGCATTTTAGCTGAATAGTAGGATTAGAGAGAAACGTGGAAAGGAAAGTGTATTTACAGAAACATATCCTATCCTGAGAGTTGTTCGGGAATATTTAAGGGAAGAAGAACAAAATCGATTGGTGCTTAGGTAGAATCATATACCACTTCAAGCCTGTGGTCTGTTCTATTCTGCAAAAGTGAGTAATGTTTTTTATTTGTATGATACTCACTGGTTTTTAAGCCATTTTTACAAATACAGTGTTTCATTAAGTAGAATAAAGTTACTATTGTGATTTCTGCAGTGAAAAAAATGCCTTGTTGGAATGGCAAGACTATTGTACTGGTGATCCAGAAAATCTGGATTCTAGTCCCAGTTTTGCCATTAACTATGTTTTCAGACCAGGCACATAATCTCCTGGGCATCAGTATTTTCATTCTTAAAACGAGGATGTTAACCTCATGGGTTAACTCAATAAACACTCAGAAACATTTTATTGAATGAACAGCTCTCAAGTTCAATGGTTCTATAAATCTTTTTAACAGTTATTTCAGAGGCCAAATAGCCAACAAAGCTGGTCCCACATCCTCTCAACTTAGACCAAAGTAACAAAATGATGAAAGGATCCTTTTTATTAAGAAGGTATGTTAGTTACAATTTAAACTAAAAGAAAATTAACATCAAAGTCCCACTGCATTTGACTTTTGAAAACTTCCATTGTATAAAAAATTAGTGGGAGAGTAAGAATATTTTTTTCATGAAGTATAAATTTGTTTCTTAAAGTGTTACATTAGTGTTTAAAAAAAGACCTAGTTTCTTGCATGTTTTTAGAATAAAAATTTAGTGCTTAAGGTAGTTTTTTTCCCCCAATTTTAATTTCTATAAATAGCTCTAGGAAATGCTGCCTTAATGGTATCATTAAAATGGCATACTTAATTTTATTTGGCTTTGTCTTAACAGAAAATCTCTGTTCTGAGTTTTGTCAGTTCTAAACTTCATATGTTTAGTATATGATTCTAAAAAGAACCAGTGTATCCTGGCTAGGAACAACCAACAGTAATCTAATAAATATCTTTTGATACTTATGTCTGTGTCATGGAATAGAACCAATCTACAATTCATGAATTTCAAATATTTTTACCTGTATTGTTCCTTTTTACTCAATTCAGAGTCTGTTTCAGGAAGTAGGAATAAATGTGGACGGTTATATGGGCAGCGCCTCCCCCACAAGGCATTTCTCTTCCTTGGATATTGCTGTCTGCACCATTGAGAGAGCCAATGGTCTAATCAATCGCCTTATAGAGGAAAATAAGATGGACCTATTAGGTAAGAAAAGTAGGAAATAAGCAAATACTTTCTGTTGCTATTTTTTGTTGGAATGGAGTGGAGCTTTTGTGATTTCTACATGTCCCATGTTTTTTCTTACTGTCTATCATCTATTTCTGAAGTTGAGAATTGGCATCTGTAATGTTAGGAACTCTGTGTAAAAAAAAAAAAAATTGTGTCCTGCTGCTGTTAATTGACTATTTCCTTGTATATACTTTACAAAACATAGAGGATATCCTTGAGCCCTCAAGTCATTTCTCATTATTTCTCTTCTGTCTAAACTTTACCAAGAATAGAAGGAAGCATGCTGGGGCTGGTTCTGTCATATCCACAGTTACTGTGTATGTATATTCATTATCATGTTCTAATGCCAAGATATCTAGATTTGGCCTCTTCTCAGAGGCTACCATTTAGCAGGGAAATGGTAGGGAGCTATAGAAGCTGACACTGTATTTGAACTTAGGACTCTAGGAAGATTTTCTACCTTAATACTTTTTTTTTCTTTAATAACCTCTTAGGAAAGTCTATGTAGAGATAGCAACAGGAAGAGAATGGTTGTAACAGCAACAGAAGCAGCAGGAGTATCAGTTAGCTATTCATTGAGATCCTGGTGAACTTAAATGGTAAAGTAGGAGTAGGGTAGGAGTGAGGAGTGAAATCAAAGATTAATAAGACATGGCTCTGCTCTATAAAGCTTAGAGAAATCACATTCACCAATTTGTATCAGAATTGTCTTATTACTTGTGATCCAATTAGATTATAAATATGTTGAGGATTGCAATAGAATCTTATTAAGTCTTATATCTAATATATTGAGCACAGTGCCTGGCACACTAGGGAGAATAAATATTTTTTGAGTGAGTGAGTGAATAAAATGTTGAAATAACTTATCATGCCATATGATTTTGAGATAGCTTACCAATGAGGAAAAGGAACATCATGCCATTAGGAAATAGACCTGAAAGATCTTGATTTTGGTGGGCAAGATTTGTAGGGAGGATACCATCGCCTGTGAAAACCATGACATGATGACCTTTAAAGGAGGTGTTGGTTGATACTAAATTTTCAATAATTCTTGAGCACTATTCCAAGTGCACAGACTGGTTTAATTCACTAAGTAGTGGAGAAGGGAATTAACGGTCATATTTATGTTTTGTAGTAGGGTGATTCACTAGCCTATCACTTCCAACAAAAACATTTCTTAAAATCACTTCTTTCTTCTTGATCTGATCTTGTTTTTCTAAGCAACTTCCTAACATCAGTATGGTTGCCCTGGCTGTTTTCCCCCATAGAAAAGTCAATACACTGAATAACTGTCATAAATGTATTTGATGTCTCATTGTACATACATTTCTACAAGGTTGCCAATAAAGAAGTGTCTGAGTAATAAGAGGCAGTTTTCTCTGAGTTAGCCCTGATTTAGCTAATCATTGATTTTTAGATCCAGAATACTTATAGTAGGACCACTTATGATACCTGAAATGTCTTGAAAAAGGATCATCTACTATGTGAAATCTAATTTTTGTGTTAGGGTTAGAAATTTGTATCACCTGCAATATATTATAGTAATGACAGCTACTTACTGTATAAGATATTGGGTCTTTTAAAAATTTTCTTGAAATTGTGAAATTTTGTAAAATCTAGGAATGGTGGTTGTGGATGAATTGCATATGCTGGGAGACTCTCACCGAGGGTATCTGCTGGAACTTTTGCTGACTAAGATTTGCTATATTACTCATAAGTCAGCATCTTGGTAAGTACCTGAAATAACTGAGTTCCTGAGATTCTAGCAATGTTGAGAAAGGGTCTGCAAAATAGGTATGAATTAAATAAATTAAAGAAGTAGAATAGTACCTATTTAGAACAAACTCATGTATAGCAGTTAGTTTTTATTCCAAAAGAAGTGCATAAGACTGAGAGTGATTTTATTTTGTAAACATTTAAAAATTTCTGACTACTCACCATTTTTATGATAAAATTTTAAAAATCCAGTTTTTGTATTTGTCAGTTATACATTCATTGTATTTAAGTAGTCAAAGCTAATTTTGAAAAATAGCATTTCTTCATCCTCCACTTATCAGAGGTAACTACTTTCAACTCTCATAGCTTTAAAAACAATTATTTACAGTGTTATCTCTAAATGTAACCACTTGAGTTTTTAGTTTTACAGTTTATATTGATTACTTACTGTGGAAGATGAAGATCTAGCTCTTTTTCTCTCATTTCAGTATGTATGTATGTATTTATTTTTTACTTTTCTTTAAATCCAAGTTAGTTAACATATAGTATAAGAATGGTTTCAGGAATAGAATTTAGTGATTCATCACTTATATGTAACCCCCAGTGCTCATTCCAACAAGTGCCCTCCTTAATGCCCATTACCCATTTAGCCCGTCCCCCCACCTACCTCCCCTCCAGCAACCTTCAGTTTGTTTTCTGTATTTAAGAGTCTCTTATGGTTTGCCTCCCCCTATTTTTATCTTATTTTTCCTTCCTTCCCCTATGTTCATCTGTTTTGTTTCTTAAATCCTACATATGAGTGAAATCATATGATAGTTTTTTTTCTGCCTGATTTATTTCATTTAGCATACTGTTGTAAATGGCAAGATTTCATTCTTTTTGATCACCAAGTAATATTCCATTGTATGTATATGTGTATATATACATATATATATGTATATAACATATATATATATACGTATATATATATGTATATAACACATCTTTTTTATTCATTTGTCGGTCGATGGACATTTGGGCTCTTTCCATAATTTGGCTATTGTTGATAGTGCTGTTATAAACATTGGGGTACATGTGCCCCTTCAAATCCTAGCTCTTTTTTATGTTCTTTACTTACCCAACCGAGTCTCACATCACCTCCCCTCCACCCCACAGTCTCTGTCTTCTCATCACCTTCCCATTCTCCAAATACTGTTATGTCATAATTTTGCTCAGATCAATATTTAGTGTTATGCTGTTAGGACTATACATGCCATTGCCAACTGAGCCATGTAGTATATATTGTGACTACTTTTACTTTCTAAATAATGTTTTATTTTCTCTGAAATTAATAAATGTTTTTTTTTTGTTTATTTGTTTGATGGCCTGTGTTTTGTTGTTGTTGTTTTTCTTTTATTTTGTATTTATTATGTGAGTGTGTGAACTGGAGAGAAGAGGAGAGGGAGGGAGAGAGGGAATCTTAAGCAGACTCCATGCTCAGCATGGAATCTGATGCAGGACTCCATCCCACAATCCTGGGATTATGACCTGAACTGAAATCAAGAGTGGGACGCTCAACCGACTGAGCCACCCGGGCACCCTAATGGTTTGGTTTTCTATGTCCTTATCACTGACTGACCTCCAGCCTATTTCCCACTTATGTAAATTTTCATCCAATATGTTTTAACACATTTGCTATTATACCAAATTCATCTTCTTGAAGTTTCTCCAAAAGCCTTCTGAACTGTTCCAATCTGGATAGGTGGGTAAACTATATATGTATTGCTGCACAGCACTCATTTTAGGATCTTTCTTTATCATTATCATTCATTCCTATTACTTTTTGCTTGAATCAGAGCACCCCTTTTTTGGATAATTTATGTTTTCCTCATTTTGGTGAGGACATCTTTCAGGAAAATCCACTTTATTTTAGTGTACAGGCTATTACGCATGTGATTTTTTTGAAAATTTTCATGTCTGAAATGTTTTATAGCTATTTCATAGATTGTCCAGGTATAAAAGTCAAGATTTCCTTTAGAGTTTTTAAGACATTACTTCATTTTCTTGTTAGTGTTGAGAAATCCCATGCCATGCTTATCCTTTGTCCTTTGTATAAAATGTTTTAATTTTCTCTGGGAGTTTTTAGGACTCCTTTTATTCCTCAGTGTTGTGAAATTTCATGCTGATGTGTCTTCGTGTTCCATTTTTCTTCATTGTACTTAGTACTCAACAGATTCTTTCAATCTGGGAGCTCTTATGTTTCAGTCTAGGGAGATTTTAACACCTTTTGCAGTATATGAGAAAACATGGAGATAATCATCTATATCTTAAAGCAGTAGGGATATAGAAGATGTGACTAATACAATTACCAAATTTGACCTAATGGATGTATGTAGAAGAATTACCAAATACAAGCAGAATGTTCCTTTCAATGAACATAGTAAATTTGTACTAATGCTGAGCCATAAAGCAATATATTTTAAAGGGTTTAAGTCACTTAAAATCTATTCTCTGACAAATGGGATTCAACTAGAAATAAATATAGGAGAGGCATGACTAGAAAATTCACACTGGAAATTGGGAAAAACATTTTGACCCATTTATGGGTCAAAAAAGTAATCACAGTAGAAATTGGAAGATAGTTTGAAGGCATGTCTCCTAACAAAACTTTTGAAATGTAGCTAAAGTTTAAAGGGAACTTGATAGTATAAAGTGCATATATTATTAAAGAAGAGAGACTGAAAAATTAATGCATTATTCATCTCAAGAACTTAGAAAAAGAATAGTAAAATAATGCCACAGAAAGTAGAAGGAAAGAAATAAAGCCAAGAGCAAAACTTATTGAAAGAGGAAAGTTATTATCTAGAACATTCACACACTTCTATGATCAAGAAGAAAAAACCCAATACGTCAATGGGCAAGCACCTTCAACAGGCATTTATAAGATGGTATCCAAATGGTCCATAAACATGAAATGGTCTTAATATCATTACTAATCAAGGAAATGTAAACTACTTCTTCAAGGGGGTATTACCACACACTTTCCAAAATGGCTAACATTAAAAAGATTGGCATTTGCAGCAACGTGGATGGAACTGGAGGGTATTATGCTAAGTGAAATAAGTCAGAGAAAGATATATGGTTCCACTCATATGTGGAATTTGAGAAACACAACAGATGAATATAGGGGAAGGGAGGGAAAAATAAGTTACAAACAGGGAGGAAAACCATAAGAGACTCTTTTTTTAAAAAAAAAATTTTTTTTTTCAACGTTTATTTATTTTTGGGACAGAGAGAGACAGAGCATGAACGGGGGAGGGGCAGAGAGAGAGGGAGACACAGAATTGGAAACAGGCTCCAGGCTCTGAGTCATCAGCCCAGAGCCTGACGCGGGGCTCGAACTCACGGACCGCGAGATCGTGACCTGGCTGACGTCGGACGCTTAACCGACTGCGCCACCCAGGCACCCCATAAGAGACTCTTAAATACAGAGAACAAACTAAGGGTTGATGGGATGGGGGCTTGGGGGTTGGAAAATACGGGTGATGGGCATTAAGGGGGGTATATGTTGGGATGAGCACTGGGTGTTATATGTAAGTGATGAATCATGGAATCCACTCCTGAAGCCAAGACTACACTGTATGTTAGCTAACTCGACAATAAATTAAAAAAGAAAAAAAAGATTGGCATCTTTTTTTTTTTTTTTACTAAGTGGTGACAAGATGTGAACAATAAAACACACATGGATTATGGAGATACTTTGGTACCGTCTCTGGAAACCAGTTTGACATTAATAAAATTGAAGATAAGCTATAACCCAATAATTTTATTTGTAGGTGTGTACCTTAAAAATGACTTGGTGTATGTCCTGAAGGACATGTACAAAAATATTGTTAGCAACACTATTTGTAATTAACACTATGTGTCTTTTAACATCATTTTCGTTTATTTTTTACAGCCAGACAGATTTAGCCAGTCCTCTGTCTAATGCCGTGCAGATTGTTGGCATGAGTGCTACTCTTCCTAATTTGGAGCTTGTGGCTTCCTGGTTAAATGCTGAACTCTACCACACCAACTTTCGTCCTGTACCACTGTTGGAGTCAGTAAAAATTGGAAATTCTATATATGATTCTTCAATGAAGCTTGTGAGGGAATTTCAGCCCAGTCTACAAGTAAAAGTAAGTCAGTATTCTTCGATCAGTATTCCCAGTGTTTGATTGCATTTTCTAGCAAGTCGTTAACATTTTTTGAGTTATATAAGTTAGTGGTTGCAAAGTAGTTGAATATGCTTTACATCACCATCAGAAGGATTATTAATATTTTTTTTATTAAAAAAATTTTTTGTTTATTTATTTTTGAGAGAGAGAGAGAGTCAGAGTGTGAGCAGGGGAGGGGCAGAGAGAGAGGGAGACACAGAATCCAAAGCAGGCTCTAAGCTGTCAGCACAGAGCCCAAAGCTCGAACCTGTGAACCACAAGATCATGACCTGAGCAGAAGTCGATTGCTCAATCGACTGAACCACCCAGGTGCCCCAGAAGGATTACTTAATATTAAGCTAATTGGTTTCATCTTAAATAACTGGTGGTGATGGTGAGAGAGGAAATGTAGTTGTGCCTTGAATTTAAATGATTATCGTTTTGTGGGGCACCTGCGTGGCTCAGGTGGTTAAGCGTCCGACTCTTAGTTTCAGTTCAGGTCATGATCTCACAGTTGCTGGGTTTGAGCCCTGCATCAGGCTCTGTTCACGGTGCAGGGCCTGCTTGAGATTCTCTCTGCCCCTCCCCCTCCCCCACTCATACTCTGTCTGTCAAACTTAAAAAAAAAATTATCATTTCCAGTAAGTATAAGTAATAGAAAATAATATAAATAATAAGCAATAACTAATTTTGTAGATTGTTCTTTTTAACTGGGAAAAGATTTTCTTATGGTTTAGTTTACTTACTAAATACTAATGTGGAAAATGAAACTTTTGTTAAGTAGTAATTATAATATATAGTAAAGGGGAAAAACATTTTTGGAGTCAGACCTATTTCTGGTATTCCATAGAGATTCTTGATATGGCTGATATTAGTTGAATCACAAAACCTCTCTGAACATACTGTCTTCCTCTATAAAATGAGATGTAACACTTATTGTAAGAATGAAGTATGGTTTTAAAAAACTGGCATCTAGGAAGTGTTTGATGAATGATAAATTTCCTCACACACCGATAAATACAGTTAAAAAATTTTAGTTCACAGTATTTTTTTAGGTCTGATTTTTCAATCCTGACATTAAAAAACTGATTCATCATCTGTGGAGTGGGCCATCTTCACATTTTATAAAGAGCTGTGCCTCAGAGTACTGAAACAGCTGGAGTTGGTAATAGGAGTAAATTCACGTTTCAGTACTCTCATAGGTATGCATTTGTAGCCTCTGTATGCCTGGCATGGAATCTTATTCAGTTGTTTTGCTCAGTACCCCAAACTGCAGCAGACTGTGCCTTGGTTACCTCAATGAAATATATATGTAAACACATTTATTTACTGTCCTATTAATCTCTTTCTTTTTTTTTTTTTTTTTTAATTTTTTTTCAACGTTTATTTATTTTTGGGACAGAGAGAGACAGAGCATGAACGGGGGAGGGGCAGAGAGAGAGGGAGACACAGAATCAGAAACAGGCTCCAGGCTGAGCCATCAGCCCAGAGCCTGACGTGGGCTGGAACTCCCGGACCGCGAGATCGTGACCTGGCTGAAGTCGGACGCTTAACCGACTGCGCCACCCAGGCGCCCCAATCTCTTTCTATTATTATGTCTATGCCTCCACCCTATTTGAATCACTTGACCCTTATTCGGATTATTGAAATAGTCTCCTAATTGATCTTTCTATTTCCCACCTTCTCCCTTTCAGTCTATGCTTAAATCAGGAGCTAGTGATCTATTTAAAATGAGCATCCAAGGGGTGCCTGGGTGGCTCAGTCGGTTGAGCGTCTGACTTCAGCTCAGGTCATGATCTCACAGTCTCTGAGTTCGAGCCCCGCATCGGGCTCTGTGCTGACAGCTCAGAGCCTGGAGTCTGCTTCAGATTCTGTGTCTCCCTCTCTCTCTGCCCCTCCCCTGCTCATACTCTCTCTCTGTCTCCAAAATAAATAAAAACATTAAAAAATTTTTCTTTTTAAATGAGCATCCGATCACATAACCATTATGTTCCCAAACTTGGAATGCTTCCTTGTTTCATTTTGAATGAAGGCCAGCCTCTTTTTGGTAGCCTATAATGTCCTATGTGATCTGTCCCCAGCCCCTTAGTGCTCTGACCTCACCTACTACATTCCTTCTCACTCCCACCACAGCCACATTGCTGTTCTATGATACACCAAGAATCTTCTACCTCAGGTTCTCTCTGTCTGGAATGCTTTCCCCCCACTCGTCAGCATGGTTTACTCTTTCACCTTTGGACCTTTACTCAAATGCCACTTTCTGAGACCTTCCCTGGCTAACTCATCTAAATTATAATGTCCTCCCTTTCCTGGTCCCTATTTTCCATTTTATTTTTAGCACTCTTCAAAATTCTGTGTGTTTTACTTAGCTTGTTTTTGTTATTATCAATCCCTTCTTACTGGAGTAGTAAAATTCTGAGGGCAGAGCTTTTTTTCTTCTTTGTTCTTTATCTCCAGTACCTAGAACAGTATCTGGTATGTAGTAAATGTTTGTTCATCAAGTGAATGAATGAATGAATTAATCCAATTAAACACACTGACCTTCCAGTTTTGAGAACTCACTGGGCTACTAGACATTTACATATACTTTGTTCTACCTGAAATTACCTTGCATCATAAGGAAGCTTATTTCTTTTTTTTTTTTCTCTTTTTCTTTGTTACTGACTTTGTAACTGGTTTTTATTATACCTTTCAGTAGAAAAAAACCTTCCCCAATAAGCAAAATGAGTGACTTGAAACTGATGTGAAATGTTTTGAAAGACCACTAAAATGACTATTTCTCTTTCTTTTTTAGGGAGATGAGGACCATGTTGTTAGTTTATGTTATGAGACCATTTGTGATAACCATTCAGTATTACTTTTCTGTCCATCAAAGAAATGGTGTGAGAAGTTGGCAGATATCATTGCCCGTGAGTTTTATAACCTACACCATCAAGCTGAGGGTAAGTTACTGATGGAAATGAAAGCCTCTATTTTCAGTATATTTGCTTAAAAGTAATGTTAATGATTATATAATAAAGTATAGTTCTCTTTGATCATTGCCTCCACCTGCCCACTGGACACTCCTTTACAAAACTATGCTCCTCTCCTTGTCCTCATTATAGACAATGTATACATAAACTCAGGCTAACCTTCAGATTTTTGTAATACTGGATTTATACAGGTGCATACTACTAAACATACAAGATTCTTCATCTGGGGTCCATGGGCTTTGAGAGATATCTTTGAAGCCCCTAAATTATATATAAAATTTCATATACACATTTTTCTGGAGAAATCAGACATCTCTCTCTTTATATTTCCAAACTCTAAGAAAGAATCACACACATATACATATGTATGTATATAAACACATATGTATTTTAAAATCAGCTTTATTGAGGCTTAATTTATACACAATAAAATGTACCCATTTGAATTATATAATTAATGAATTTTAACAATTGTATACATTTGTTTAATCCCTACTCTAATGAACATATAGAACATTTTTTCCTAAAATGTAATCTTTGCTCTTTAGCTATCAATCTCCTCTCTATTCTTAGCCCCAGGCAACCTCTGATCTGCTTTCTGTTTCTCTAGATTAGTTGTGACTTTTCTAATAATTTCATATAAATGAAATTACATAGTATGTATGTGTGTTTTATGTTTGGCTTCTTTCAGCATGGTATTTTTAAGATTCATCCAGGTTGTTAAATCTATCAAACTGATTCTTTTTTATTGCTGAGTAATAATTTAGTGTATAGCTATGACTATTAGTATATATTTTACTGATTCTAGGATGAGCCCTGTTCCCTCACCACTTTTGCTAACCTGTGGTCCCTTGGGGTCCAAGATAGGTATAGAGAAGACAGAGACCAACCAGTTCTGGTCACAGAATATTAGGATATTTTATGAATTCATTATGCTACTGCAGTCATGAGGATAGGTGATAGATACCTCAAGCTTAGATCTAATAAGTAAACTTTGCTTGAAGTTTATTTTGGGAAGACTCCAGCCCAACATTATAATACTGCTTTTATTTCCCTCCTAATTGATGTTTCCTATACTATGCCATTTATATTCTTTATGTTGTACCATAATAACTTAAATTCCTTTGATAGACAGAAATATTATTATTACCTTCTTTGCTTGAGATTCTGTCATTTTGATTTATCACAAGGGTTCCCAAATCCTGGTGCTTAAATTGGAGCCTGGGTTATGATGAACTTTTCACTAGAAAAGTAAAGACAAGGCAGCACATTTTTTGTAAAGCTGAAGTTTAAATTCTGAAATTATCCCTACTAATTTCTTTTATGTTAAGATGACTTTTCTTAGGAAATAAAGGTATCAATCAATGGTAGTTTTAAAAAAATGTTTAATTGTACTTAGCATAATAAAACATTGACAAGCCTCTCTGAGTCTTTAAAAATTTTTTTTAATAAAAAAAAAAACGTTTTTTTAAAATGTTTATTTATTTTTGAGAGAGACAGAAACAGAATGTGAGTGGATTAGGGGCAGAGAGAGAGGGAGACACAGAATCCAAAGCAGGTTCCAGGCTCTGAGCTGTCAGCACAGAACCCAACGTGGGGCTTGAACTCACAAGCTGTGAGATCATGACTGGAGCCAAAGTCGGACGCTCCACCGACTGAGCCACCCAGTGCCCCCCAATTTTTTTTTTAATGTTTATTTATTTTTGAGAGAGAGAGTGAGACAGAGTGTGAGCGGGGGGGGGGGGGGGGGGGCAGAGAAAGGGAGACACAGAATCCAAAGCAGGCTCCACGCTCTGAGCTGTCAGCACAGAGCCCAATGTGGGGCTCGACCTCATGGACCACGAGATCATGTCCTGAGCTAAAGTTGGACGCCCAGCCAACTGAGCTACCCAGGCGCCCCTCTGAGTCTTTAAAATTTTAAGAAAAGTTTACCTAAAATATTTTTTTAATTAGGAAATAGAAGCTATATTAAAAATATATCTTATGAGAAATTTGCTAGTTCAGAAATCCAAAAGTTTGGGAGATTCTTTAAAGAAAACATAGTTCCTACACCTAAAAAAGTTGAGGTCTTACTTAATAAGGGAGCAGGTTACACAGAGAGACAAAAACAGAAGGTAATGTGTGATTAATTACCACATTAGTGGCAAATAGGCTAGAAAAATTGTCACACAGAAATAGGTTCCTAGGTGGTTCTGACACTGCTGGTTGGTGGGACACACTTTGAGCAAGGATTTTTTTTTTTTTTTTTTGCACACATTTTAATCATTTTTATTGAGCATTGGCACTTCCATTTTTCTGAACCTTTAGGGGGACATTCTATATTTGCTTTTTATTCATCCTTCCTTTCAGTCTTTTTATTCAAACAAGACATTTAGTCTGATATCAAGTAATGCTGGTTTCAAAGGCTTAGCGCCTTCTCACAAAGAAAATGACATTTCCGAGTATTCTCTACCATATACAAACACTTACAGTTATTTAAAACTAGATTTTATATACCTATACCTATACCAAATGGTCCGCTGAATTTTCTGTTTGACCATTTAATATATCTGACTTTTGCATGGAGGCAATTATGCACAAGGTGATCCACATCCTTGCAAAAACTGGTATATAAAATGATTTTCAGAGAATTTAAAGGCTGTCATTACTAGAATTATAAGTGGAGAATCTAGAATTATTATTGGTCAGTATTAAGTCTATTGGCGTTCTGTTAAGTTTGTTTTCTCTCTCTCCCATCATCTCCTCTATGACCATTTCCTATTTGGAATGCCATTTCTTGGGCTCCTACTTGAGACTCAAGGATGCCTATTGTGTGAGAGTATACTGATGAGTAAGGATTTTGATTTTTAGGCTCTGAGTGGTAGTATCTGTAATCCTCTCCTTCCCTAGCTGGGTCCTTTGTCCCCTCTTGTGAGCTTGGTCTCACTCTACTACAGTGCTTTCTAAACTTTGGTGCACATTAGAATCATCTGGGAGATTTAAAAATTCCTTATGTCCAGGTTGCATCCTATTACATCTCAATGGCCAGGAATGAGAGCCAGCCATCAGTATTTTTAAAAGATGTTCAGCTATTATTATATATGGTAATTTTAGAACCATTGCCCTGATATTTAGCTCTGTCCTGACTTAGGCAGATAGCACTTAAGGAGGTCTATCCAGAGGTGAACAGTGTTGATAATTTTTCTGTGACAGGATTGGTAAGATCATCTGAACTTCCACCGGTGGTACTGGAACAAAAGAGTCTCCTAGAAGTGATGGATCAGTTAAAACGTTCACCTTCAGGACTGGACTCTGTATTACAAAAAACTATACCTTGGGGAGTAGCATTTCATCATGCAGGTATCCATATTTGTAATCAGTTATTAAGAAGCCCCCTCCAGATATCCTCATAATTCCTTCACATTTATATTTGTGTGCATTTGATTTATTGTCAGTCTAATACTCTTAGATTTCATTTTAAGAAATTGTGTGATGGGGCGCCTGGGTGGCGCAGTCGGTTGAGCGTCCGACTTCAGCCAGGTCACGATCTCGCGGTCCGTGAGTTCGAGCCCCGCGTCGGGCTCTGGGCTGATGGCTCGGAGCCTGGAGCCTGTTTCCGATTCTGTGTCTCCCTCTCTCTCTCTCTGCCCCTCCCCCGTTCATGCTTTGTCTCTCTCTGTCCCAAAAATAAATAAAAAACGTTGAAAAAAAAAATTTTTGAAAAAAAAAAGAAATTGTGTGATTAAGATTAAACAAGAATAAAACATGTTTAGTTTACTTATCTGTATAGTATATAAAACTACATAAAGGCTTTTTTGTTCCCTTGGAGAAGTGAATTCTATAATTGTTACCTTTCTACATTTTGTTTTCTTAAAATTTAGGTTAGACAGGTATTTGCTACCCTAATTTTATGCTACTCTGAGTGTTTCCTTTTATCTTAAGGGGTATTGAAATATACTTACAAATATATCAAAATCAAATTAATTTTAGAAATTGTCATAATGTATTTTGAGAGCACTAGAAGTGTTTAAAAATAAAACAGGTCAAAATTGCAAGGATTATACAGTCACTGAACTAAAAACTTCTTTCAGAGAGTGGTTTGTCCATGATTATATGTACTAAGAATATGATTAAGAATATATAGTTCCTAAAATTAGGAATTTAACCTTTTCAATTTATTTAAAATTTTCATTACATGTACATAAATAAATTTTAAAATATATGTGTATATATAAGCATACAGGATATTTTTTTTTTAATTTTTTTTTCAACGTTTATTTATTTTTGGGACAGAGAGAGACAGAGCATGAATGGGGGAGGGGCAGAGAGAGAGGGAGACACAGAATCAGAAACAGGCTCCAGGCTCTGAGCCATCAGCCCAGAGCCTGACGTGGGGCTCGAACTCACGGACCGCGAGATCGTGACCTGGCTGAAGTCGGATGCTTAACCGACTGTGCCACCCAGGTGCCCCATCATACAGGATATTTTTATTATATATAACTTATGCATATTAATAAAATGAATACCTGTGGACTCACTACTTAATTTATAAACTAGAACCTCAATCTTTTTGATATTTTTTAAATTATTATTTATTTATTTTTTTTTTTTGAGAGAGGGGGACAGAGTGTGAGCAAGGGAGGGGTAGAGAGAGAGGGAGACATAGAATTGGAAGTAGGCTCCAGGCTCTGAACTATAGCACAGAGCCCAACACGGGGCTTGAACTCATGAACAGTGAACTCTTGACCTGAGCCGAAGTCTGATGCTCAACTGACTGAGCCACCCAAGCACCCAATCCTTTTGATTTTTTAAATAAAATTAAAAATAATCTAGATAAGTATATATCGTATATACTTTTTTCATTTACTTGTATATATATTCTTTAGCATTTATTTATGTCAAAACTGTGCCTGACCACACTGTGTTGGATAGACCCTGAAGATAGTGTGATGCATAAGCAATGTCTCTATGCTCAGTGAGTTCATTTTCTAGAACAGAGGTCAACAAACTACAGTCTGCTGGTTAAATCCAGCACACCATTTATTTTCATAAAGTTGTATTGGAACACAGTCATGCTCATTTGTTCTATGGCTGCTTTCATTTGATGGTGGTAGGGTTGGCACAGACCATTTGTCTTGCAAAGCCAAAAATATGTACAGAAGAAGTTTGCCCACCCTGGTCTAGAAGATGAGATAGAAGTATACTAGAGGGGCATGCAGGAGAAGATGGCAGCGTAGGAGGATGCTGGGCTCACTGCGTCCTGCTGATCACTTAGATTCCACCCACATCTGCCTAAATAACCCAGAAAACTGCCAGACGTCTAGCAGAATGGATTCTCCAGAGCCAAGTAGACAAGAGGCCCACGGAAGAGGGTAGGAAGGGTGGAGGGGCGGTGCGCACTACATGGAGTGGCGGGAGGGAGCTGGTGGGGTGGAGGGGCAGCCCACCTGGCAAGGCAGAGCCCCGAGTCTGGCTTTTAAAAGTGGAGGGGCCAGACTGCGTGAGTTCTGACAGCCAGCGGGACTTAATATTTGGAATGTTGTAAGTCAACAGCTCTGCTCAGAGAGCGGGAGGGCGAGAGGACAACAGGAGGGAGAGGTGTTGAGCCGCAGAAGACAGACCTCAGCTTGGCGGGGAACAAAGGCACTGGCCAGCATCATCTCCCTCTCCCATCCCCCAGCCAAAATCCCAAAGGGAACCAGTTTCTGTCACTGAACTTGCTTGCACCGCACAAACACCCAACGCTGTGCTTCTGTGGATCCATCCCTCCGACAGGTCTGCCTGCCTCCCTCCCAGTGCTGCGGGGCCCCTTCCGCAGGGGACCACCCATGGCAAAGCGACCTAAGCCTGCCCCTCCTGCCCCTGTGCACCTTGCGGATCCACCTCGGCTAATACTCCAGATCCCATAGAAGCAGCACCACAAGCCTGGCAGTGTGCAAGTAGCCCCCAGAGGGGCCACACCACTCCACAGTGAGTCCTGCCCCTGGGAGAGGGGAAGATAAGGTACACACCAGTCTGACTGTGGCCCAAGCTGTGGGCTGGG
Source organism: Prionailurus viverrinus (assembly GCF_022837055.1). Taxonomy (NCBI): domain Eukaryota; kingdom Metazoa; phylum Chordata; class Mammalia; order Carnivora; family Felidae; genus Prionailurus; species Prionailurus viverrinus. The sequence continues at coordinate 92,333,383 of NC_062569.1, forward strand.
GACAGACATCAGGTCTGACTGCGGCCCCGCCCACCAACACAAGTTATTCTAGACAGCACAAGGGAAGTGCCCTGCAGTTCCTCGCCACTCCAGGGACTATCCAAAATGATGAAATGGAAGAATTCTCCTCAAAAGAAACTCCAGGAAGTAGCAACAGCTAACGAATTGATCAAAAATGATTTAAGCAATATAACGGAACATGAATTTAAAATAAGAGTCATAAAATTAATCGCTGGGCTTGAAAAAAGTATACAGGACGGCAGAGAATCTATTGCTACAGAGATCAAGGGACTAAGAAACAGTCAGGAGGAGCTAAAAAATGCTATAAATGAAGTGTAAAATAAAATGGAGGTGACCATAGCTCAGATTGAAGAGGCAGAGGAGAGAATAGGTGAATTAGAAGTTAAAATTATGGAAAAAGAGGAAGCTGAGAAAAAGAGAGATAAAAAATATCCAGGAGTATGAGGGGAGAATTAGAGAACTGAATGATGCAATGAAACACAACAATAGCTGTATAATAGGAATTCCAGAGGAGGAAGAGAAAAAGAAAGGGGCTGAAGGTGTACTTGAACAAATCATAGCTGAGAACTTCCCTGATCTGGGGAAGGAAAAAGGCATTGAAATCCAAGAGGCACAGAGAACTCCCTTCAGACGTAACTTGAATCAATCTTCTGCAGGACATAGCATAGTGAAACTGGCAAAATACAAGGATAAAGAGAAAATTTTGAAAGCAGCTAGAGATAAACACACTCTAACATATAAAGGGAGACCGATAAGATTAGTGACAGATCTATCTACTGAAACTTGGCAAGCCAGAAAGGAATGGCAGGAAATCTTCAATGTGATGAACAGAAAAAAATATGCAGCCAAGAATCCTTTATCCAGCAAGTCTGTCGTTCAAAATAGAAGGAGAGATAAAGGTCTTCCCAAACAAACAAAAACTGAAGGAATTCATCACCACTAAACCAGCCCTACAAAGAGATCCTAAGGGGGATTCTGTGAGTGAAATGTTGCAAGGACCACAAAGTACCAGAGACATCACTACAAGCATGAAACCTACAGACATCACAATGACTCTAAACCCGTATCTTTCTATAATAACACTGAGTGTAAATGGACTAAATATTCCAATCAAAAGACATAGGGTAATGGAATGGATAAAAAAACAAGACCCTTCTATTTGCTGTTTACAAGAGACTCGTTTTAGACCTGAGGACACCTTCGGATTGAAAGTGAGGGGATAGAGAACTATCTATCATGCTACTGGAAGTCAGAAGAAAGCTGGAGTAGCCATACTTATATCAGACAAACTAGACTTTAAATTAAAGGCAATAACAAGAGATGAAGAAGAGCATTATATAATAATCACAGGGTCTATCCATCAGGAAGAGCTAACAATTATAAATGTCTATGCGCCCAATACGGGAGCCCCCAAATATATAAAACAATTACTCACAAACATAAGCAACTTTATTGATAAGAATGTGGTAATTACAGGGGACTTTAATACTTCACTTACAACAATGGATAGATCATCTAGACACAGGATCAATAAAGAAACAAGGGTCCTGAATGATACATTGGATCAGATGGACTTGACAGATATATTTAGAACTCTGTATCCCAAAGCAACAGAATATACTTTCTTCTCGAGTGCACATGGAACATTCTCCAAGATAGATCACATATTGGGTCACAAACAGCCCTTCTTAAGTATAAAAGAATTGAGATCATACCATGCATATTTTCAGATCACAATGCTATGAAGCTTGAAATCAACCACAGGAAAAAGTCTGGAAAACCTCCAAAAGCATGGAGGTTAAAGAACATCCTACTAAAGAATGAATGAGTCAACCAGGCAATTAGAGAAAAAATTAAAAAATATATGGAAACAAATGAAAATGAAAATACAACAATCCAAACGCTTTGGGATGTAGCAAAAGCAGTCCTGAGAGGAAAATACATTGCAATCCAGGCCTATCTCAAGAAACAAAAAAAACCCAATTACAAAATCTAACAGCACACCTAAAGGAAATAGAAGCAGAACAGCAAAGACACCCCAAACCCAGCAGAAGAAGAGAAATAATAAAGATCAGAGCCGAAATAAACAATATAGAATCTAAAAGAACTGTAGAGCAGATCAATGAAACCAAGAGTTGGTTTTTTGAAAAAATAAACAAAATTGATAAACCTCTATCCAGGCTTCTCAAAAAGAAAAGGGAGATTACCCAAATAAAATCATGAATGAAAATGGAATTATTACAACCAGTCCCTCAGAAATACAAGCAATTATCAGGGAATACTATAAAAAATTATATGCCAACAAACTGGACAACCTGGATGAAATGGACAAATTCCTAAACACCCACACACTTCCAAAACTCAATCAGGAAGAAATAGAAAACTTGAACAGACCCATAACCAGCAAAGAAATTGAATCAGTTATCAAAAATCTCCCAACAAGTAAGAGTCCAGGACCAGATGGCTTCCCAGGGGAATTCTACCAGACATTTAGAGCAGAGATAATACCTATCCTCAAGCTATTCCAAAAACTAGAAAGGGAAGGACAACTTCCAGACTCATTCTATGAGGCCAGCAATACTTTGATTCCTAAACCAGACAGAGACCCAGCAAAAAAAGAGAACTACAGGCCAATATCCCTGATGATGATGATGATGGATGGATGCAAAAATTCTCAATAAGATACTAGCAAATCGAATTCAACAGCATATAAAAAGAATTATACACCATGATCAAGTGGGATTCATTCCTGGGCTGTAGGGCTGGTTAAACATTCGCAAGTCAATCAATGTGATACATCACATTAATGAAAGAAAAGAACCATATGATCCTGTCAATCGATGCAGAAAAAGCATTTGACAAAATTAAGCATCCTTTCTTAATAAAAACCCTCGAGAAAGTCGGGATAGAAGGAACATACTTAAACATCAAAAAAAGCCATTTATGTAAAGCCCACAGCTAATATCATTCTCTGTGGGGAAAAACTGACAGCTTTCTCCCTGAGATCAGGAACATGACAGAGATGTCCACTCTCACTGCTGTTGTTTAACATAGTGTTGGAAGTGATAGCATCAGCAATTAGACAACAAAAGGAATTCAAAGGCATCAAAATTGGCAATGAAGAAGTCAAGCTTTCACTTTTTGCAGATGACATGATATTATACATGGAAAACCTGATAGACTTCACCAAAAGTCTGTTAGAACTGATACATGAATTCAGCAAAGTTGCAGGATACAAAATCAATGTACAGAAATCAGTTGCATTCTTATACACTAATAATGAAACAACAGAAAGACAAATAAACTGATCCCATTCACACTTGCACCAACCCTAGGAATAAACCTAACCAAAGATGTAAAGGATCTGTATGCTGAAAACTATAGAAAGCTTATGAAGGAAATTGAAGAAGATATAAAGAAATGGAAAAACTTTCCATGCTCATGGATTGGAAGAACAAATATTGTCAAAATGTCAATTCTACCCAAAGCTTTCTACACATTCAATGCAATCCCAATCAAAATTGCACCAGCATTCTTCTTGAAGCTAGAACAAGCAATCCTAAAATTTGTATGGAACCACAAAGGCCCCAAATAGCCAAAGTAATATTGAAGAAGAAGACCAAAGCAGGAGGCATCACAATCACAGACTGTAGCCTCTACTACAAAGCTGTAATCATCAAGACAGCATGGTATTGGCACCAAAACAGACACATGGACCAATGGAATAGAATAGAAACCCCAGAACTGGACCCACAAAAGTATGGCCAACTAATCTTTGACAAAGCAGGAAAGAACATCCAATGGATAAAAGACAGTCTCTTTAACAAATGGTGCTGGGAGAACTGGACAGCAACATGCAGAAGATTGAAACTAGACCACTTTCTCACACCATTCACAAAAATAAACTCAAAATGGATAAAGAACCTGAATTTGGGACAGGAAACCATCAAAACCCTAGAGGAGAAAGCAGGAAAAAACCTCTCTGACCTCAGCCGCAGCAATTTCTTACTTGACACATCCCCAAAGGCAAGGGAATTAAAAGCAAAAATGAACGATTGGGACCTCATGAAGATAACTTCTGCACAGCCAAGGAAACAACCAACAAAACTAAAAGGCAACCAACGGAATGGGAAAAGATATTTGTAAATGACATATCAGACAAAGGGCTAGTATCCAAAATCTATAAAGAACTCACCAACCTCCACACCAGAAAAACAAATAATCTGGTGAAGAAATGGGCAGAAAACATGAACTGACACTTCTCTAAAGAAGACATCCAGATGGCCAACAGGCACATGAAAAGATGCTCAACGTCGCTCCTCATCAGGGAGATACAAATCAAAACCACATTCAGATACCACCTCACGCCAGTCAGAGTGGCTAAAATGAACAAATCAGGAGACTATAGATGCTGGCAAGGATGTGGAGAAACGGGAACCCTCTTGTACTGTTGGTGGGAATGCAAACTGGTGCAGCCACGCTGGAAAACAGTGTGGAGGTTCCTCAGAAAATTAAAAATAGACCTACCCTATGACCCAGCAATAGCACTGCTAGCAATTTACCCAAGGGATACAGGAGTGCTGATGCATCAGGGCACTTGTACCCCAATGTTTATAGCAGCACTTTCAATAGCCAAATTATTGAAAGAGCCTAAATGTCCATCAACTGATGAATGAATAAAGAAATTGTGGTTTATATACACAATGGAATACTATGTGGCAATGAGAAAGAATGAAATATGGCCTTTTGTAGCAACGTGGATGGAACTGGAGAGTGTTATGCTAAGGGAAATAAGCCATACAGAGAAAGACAGATACCATATGTTTTCACTTTTATGTGGATCCTGAGAAACTTAACAGAAGACCATGGAGGAGGGGAAGGAAAAAAAAAAAGAGGTTAGAGAAGGAGAGAGCCAAAGCATAAGAGACTCTTAAAAACTGAGGACAAACTGAGGGTTATGAGGGGTGGGAGATGTGTATTGAGGAGGGCACCTGTTGGGATGAGCACTGGGCGTTGTATGGAAACCAATTTAACAATAAATTTCATATTTAAAAAAAATATACTAGGGGAGGCAGATTATACTCTTAAAGATAGACCGTGGTGACATAAAGATGTTGTTTATGGTCGTAACAATAGCTTGTAAAAATCTTTAGAAGTTTCTAGTAGATTCCCAGATCCATTTGTAAGTAATCAAGTACAGTATTTTCATTATATTCATTATTTCATATATTCATTAATAAATATATGTTATTGTAACTTCCTTTTGTTAGGTCTTACTTTTGAGGAGAGGGATATCATTGAAGGAGCCTTCCGTCAAGGTCAGATTCGGGTTTTGGCAGCAACTTCTACTCTTTCATCTGGGGTGAATTTACCAGCACGTCGTGTAATTATTCGGACTCCGATTTTCAGTGGTCGACCTCTAGATATTCTTACTTATAAGCAGATGGTTGGTCGTGCTGGCAGGAAAGGGGTAGACACAGTAGGTAAGTGAGTTTGATTTTAATTGTAATAGCATTGGTGAAGGACAGTGTCAGTCTACTTGAAATCTGACTGATGCCTGCCAATTGATTTCTCATCATGCTGTATTTCTTTGTTATCCAAAGCACTAATGTCATGTTTTTGATTTACTTAATATTTATAATGAATGTAAATTATAATTTTCATATATCATTAGCCCTTGATTTTCTCTTAATGTAAAATTAACATTTTCTTTTATTTATTATTTTTTTTTTATTTTATTTTTTATTTTATTTTTTTAAAAAAAAATTTTTTTTTTCAACGTTTATTTATTTTTGGGACAGAGAGAGACAGAGCATGAACGGGGGAGGGGCAGAGAGAGAGGGAGACACAGAATCGGAAACAGGCTCCAGGCTCTGAGCCATCAGCCCAGAGCCCGACGCGGGGCTCGAACTCACGGACAGTGAGATCGTGACCTGGCTGAAGTCGGACTCTTAACCGACTGCGCCACCCAGGCGCCCCAACATTTTCTTTTATATACGGTGAAATGATTCAGTATTATTCTAATCAAAATGATTTATCATATTAGCTAGAAGATGATTTTTAATTTCCAGTATAATCTATTTAGTGCTAATGAAGGGAGTAATTTTCATGGGGTTTTAGTTCTGCTTAGGTGACTGACCTAAGACTTCAAAGGAGGGGTACTGAGAGCTGGAAAGTACTCTTACATTTAGGAATAGGAATTTCACATACCATTATTTTCTCTCTAAAATGGTGCTGGTTCTGAAAACACCTTTTTAGTTTCTTCTGTCAGCAAGTAATGGTAACATTAACAGAAACCAAGCAGAAGTTTTGTCTTAAGCAATGAGGAAGAGTCTTGTTTGAATTAAATATTGAGGTAGCAGCAAATGTTATTACTAACCTGGTAGATAATTATGGGTGTGACAAAATTGTTATAAGTCTTACAACATTAAAGAGCTTTGGGAGGAAGTTCTCTGTCATCTCATCTTTCTTCTCTAGGATGTATTCTATTGACTAATATTATACTGTATGTAAAAAAATAGTTCTATGGTTGCTGAAGAACATTAGGATATCCAGGAGAAAAGGGAAAGTCTTAATGGGAAAATAAGTGGGATAGTGTGGGTGCAAAAAACTGGGTAGTATACCAAGGAAGTGACTATTAGAATAACTTGATTTGTCTGTCATCACATCTGCATTTCAACCATCAGGAAGGGGCGATGAGGAAATAAAGGACACAACTTGTCCCTTAAGGGCACTTCTCAGAAGTTGCACTAAGTATTTCTCCTCACATCCAGTCGGCCAGAACTTAGTCACATGGTTACATTTCCCAACTGCAAGGGAGGCTGGGAAATATAACCTTTAGCTGTGTGGCCATGTGCCCATCCAACATGCAGGAGTTTTATTAAAAGAAAAATGGCTATGTGTCTCAGCCCCAGTAACAAATGACTTCTCTGTCTGTAATCCCTGAAGGGCCATTGGCCTGCCTCTCTTTTAAGCCCTAAAAATTCTAATGATTAAAAAAAACGTCCAACTCCTTGGATTTCCCCTATTATAGGCATGAAAGAAGTTTATCCTGCTCTGTCTCTTACTTTACCTATAAAATGTGCAGATTACACGTGTTTAGAAAAGGTTGGGGGAAGAGACAAAAACACTCCCTTCCTATTCCTATTTGCTCTTCCCTCTGCCCTTCCTTCCAACTCTAATTTCTTAGTAGGCTCAAACTCTGGAGGGTGGAGTCTAAGTTCATTTTACACAGCTACTCTTCTTTTAGGGTCAGAGGGTCTTTAAGGTGATATAGAAGATGAGGAGATTTTATTTGCCTTGCTATATTCTTAGCTTATACTTCTCTTTCTTATAGGGAAGAATAATTGGAAAGTTGGTACCCTGGCCAAATTATCAAGCCTTAAACCAGATTAACATTTAAACAAAACTAAAATATACCATAGTAACTTTGTTTTTGAGGTCTTGGAAACTTCTGAAGTTTTGACTTTGCATAATGCTCCATTTCAGGATGACATATGCTTGCTCAGAACTTCCAGCAAGTGGAGAATGTGTGAATATAGTGTTTCATATCAATTATGAAGATATGCATACTTGGTCATGCTTTTTAGATTATGTAGCATCTTTGTAACTTCTTTACATTTTATAAATTATGTTAATGTTCCTAGACAGTTAATGGTGTTTTATTTAGATAACATTTTAATCTTTCTGTGGATTTCTTGGAACCTTCCAGTATAATAAGAGGTTGGTACTTTGTGCAAAAATAGTGATTTACAAGTCAAATAGTAATAATTGATTTGATTCTAATTGACTTGTCTATTGTAGTATGGATACAACCTCCTCAGACAGATGGGAGCAGGGACCTGGACTGTATATATTGGCATTAATTTTCATAAATCTTGCTCACTTTGAAAAAGGGTTTTCCATCTTGCTGAAGGATTAAAAGCTGAAAGTAGTTTGAATAGCCCAAAGTGGCTTTTTGTATTTGCCACTAATGCTAGTTGATCCATTTTGTAGATAATTTTTTATCTTAAGTTGGGCTATTTTGTAGTGTTTATAAGAGCCAGGTGATGCATTTTATCCAGCTGTTTTTGTTGCTGCTATTGTTTTGTTTGATGACATCTATCTTTTTGTAATTATATCTAGGATAAACAACAACAGTCATCAAGTTTATAGTCCTTTATCTTTATCTTATCTTGTTTCTCAGTTTAGCAATCAGCTTTAGTAAAGTCTTCTGTCTCCCTAGAATGATTAATATACTCCACCACAATGCCATTTTTAGTTTTCTCTAATGCAAGTTGCCTTCATTTGCCCCCTTACACATCTACTTGCTTCCTTTCCCCTACTATTGGATTCATTTTTGAAAAAAAAAATTATCTTTTTTTCTAGTCTTAATTACCGTAATAATAGTTTATGTTTGTATAAATTGTACCTTTATATATGTTTATAATGTATAAGTGCTATCACATTTTTATTCATTTGATTGTCACAGTAACCTAAAGCTTTTGATTAGTGAGTTATAATGTCATTTCTAGGTTTCTGTAAATATTTTTGAATTTGTGTTTTCATATGTAACCAGTAATAATTTGCATTTGCATTTTCCTTTATGATTTTCAAAATACCTCTATTATTATTATTATATACTTAATTATTCAGTAAAAACAGTTGCTCCTATGTGGAAGGAAAGAAACTTTTCCTGTGCCTGCTTAGCTTCTATGGCTAGTGCCTGCAAATTAGACTGACAGATGGCAGATTAACAGGAGAAAAGGCATACATATTTTATTTGATATTAATATTTTAATTTTTTGCATACACAGAGGACTTCATAGAGAACCAGTAAAGACCCAAAGAAGCAGTTAGATGTTAGGGGCTTTATACCCTTTTAACAAAAGGTAATAGAATTGTGAAGTGACAAGACCAAGGAAAAGGGGTTTGAGTTTCTAGAAGTGGTAAATTGTGGGAAAGTAAATATATACTGGAAACTAACAGAAGTTAAGGATTATTTAGTAAGGTTTATGCAGACCCATCTGGTGCTGCCTTTCTGCATCCAGTGATAAGTGATAAGTGGAACACCTTCACAAAGAGAAATTTATGTCTTACATCTAGGCAAACAGGATGAGGGCCAGGAGCTCTTACTGTGTTTGCTACTTCCTAAGTGCCTTCAGGTCAAAATAATCCTTATGCCAAAGTGGCATGTTTTGGTATGGCATATTCTGATCCCCTTCAATCCAAAATTCAGAAAATGAAAGCATCAGCAATAATTTTATGATCATAATAACCGCTATCATCTATTACCTTCTTTTTAAATAAGTAAGACAGCTTAAATTCTCTTTGGCAAGTATCTTATGGAAATATGTTGGGGTTTTGCAAATGTGCATTTTTTTGGTTATAGGTGAGAGTATCTTAGTTTGTAAGAACTCTGAGAAATCAAAAGGCATAGCTCTACTTCAGGGATCTCTAAAACCTGTTCGTAGCTGTTTGCAAAGACAAGAAGGAGAAGAAGTAACTGCAAGCATGATAAGAGCTATTCTGGAGGTAAGGAAGAGTTCACTAAATTATTTGCTCTTTGAAGCCTATAATATGATGATAGAATTTAATGATGTGAAGAAAAATCTTAGCTTTGTGTTTCATTGTGAGATTGTTTGTAGTGTTCCCAAGTCTGAATGTCTTCTATTTTATATAGTTATTTCCTGGAGTTTAATACAGCTAGTGCTATGTCAGCGTATTTCAGAACAGTGGATTAAAACCCAAATGCCAGATGATTCTTTTTCTTTTTTAGGTATACTTTATTATTTTTTGAATTTTTAAAAAAGGTGACAAAATGGACCATAGTTCTTACATACAGATAATACCTATTGACATTAAAATAAAATCAAATTACAAATAGACATGATTAGAAGTTTCAAACAACATGGAAAGATCTAAAGTGAAAAATAAAACTTTCTATTCTGGGTCCTCAAAGGTAACGAATCTCCTTTTAAGTGTTTTGCGTATTCATCCAGAAATTTTTCTGTTCATATACCAGCATGCCTTGCTCTTGGCTTCAGTACTGGTGCTAGGGGTTCTGGTACCTGTGCTCATACTTTTTTCTCCCCTTTCGCTCTCCATTTGAAAACAAACGAAAACACACAAAAAAAGGAAAGGAACTGATAACATAGGGTTGGTAAGGATATAGAAAGTAGGCATTCTTGGGGCGCCTGGGTGGCGCAGTCGGTTAAAGCGCCCGACTTCAGCCAGGTCACGATCTCGCGGTCCGTGAGTTCGAGCCCCGCGTCGGGCTCTGGGCTGATGGCTCAGAGCCTGGAGCCTGTTTCCGATTCTGTGTCTCCCTCTCTCTCTGCCCCTCCCCCGTTCATGCTCTGTCTCTCTCTGTCCCAAAAAAAAAAAAAAAAAAAAAAAAAAGAAAGTAGGCATTCTTATATACTGCTGAAACTCTTTTGGGAGGGCAACTTGGACATATCCACTAAGATAAAAACAACAACAATGCCAAAACAGAACACATAGCCATTTACCAGTAGATTCACAACTAAGAGTTTTACTTAGGGATGTATTTGTGAAATTGCATAAAATTAAATGTACAAGAATGGTTATTATGGCACTATTGGCAATAAGAAAAAACTGGAAACAACCAAAATACCACAAATACTAAATAAATCTTGGTAAAACTATGCATTGGGGTCATTAAAAGGAGTAAGCTCTGTTTAGGTTGATTTAGTATGTTTTCAATCTGTATTAAATGGAAGAAGTCAAAGGGAAAATTAGTACACTTAATTAGTATATTTAATATAGTTGTAGGAAGATGATATCCACAAAACACAACTCACTTCACTTTTTCTACACCCATTCCCAACCCCCTTCTGGGTGGGGAATATTCAATACTAGCATTCCTATATGCCCACATGTTTCAGAAGGAAGGCTATGTTGTTAGTTCCTACATTTCAGATAGATAGTGATTCATTTATTTTCATTTATGAGAAAATGTATCTACTTTTAAGGAAACTTTTGATGTTGTCATTAGGTGTTATCTACATGTATAACGAGTGATAATGGAAGAATTAATAAAAAGTGTCTACGTTAAGATGCTGAGAATATTTTAAGAGAACAAAATCACTTCATTTCTTTTATATCATAAGGGCCTGCATGTCTTATTAAAAAGTTACAGAAAATTTCAAACCTCTTATATCAGATAATAGTTGGTGGAATAGCAAGTACATCACAAGATATGCAGACTTATGCTTCTTGCACATTTTTGGCTGCGAGTATGAGAGAAGGGAAGCTGGGAATTCAGAAGAATCAAGATTCTGTTCAACTTGGAGCAATTGAAGCCTGTGTAATGTGGCTGCTAGAAAACGAATTCATCCAGATTACTGAAGCTAGTGATGGAACAGAAGGTAAGTGTGACTTAATTACAGTATACACTTTTTCATCTTTGCTGACTTTATACTGCTTAGTAAAAGGAAATTGACTTTTCAAACACTATAAAAGGAAACCGGTTTTTCGAGTGCTATATAAACTCATTTTTAGTACTTAGTGTTGGATTTAGCAACATCAGGCATTTAGCATAGAATCTGCTCATAAATATGCATACATGGGGCAAAATTCTGTTTGTAAAATTTATCAGAGGCTAAAACGTAAATTATAGAGTACAGAAAGACAGTGTTTTATTTAATCTCTAACATTTGATACTTTATTTCCCTTCTCCTGCCCCCAACCAGGAAAAGTGTATCATCCAACACATCTTGGTTCAGCAACTCTGTCTTCTTCACTTTCTCCAACTGATACTTTAGATATTTTTGCTGACCTCCAAAGAGCAATGAAGGGCTTTGTTTTAGAGAATGATTTGCATATTGTTTATCTGGTAAGTTCTATTAAGTTTGTGAAAATGGGGAGAAAATACTTATATAGAATCCTGAACATCTTGGGAACATCTTGTTTGTCTTCTTTAGGGTAGCAGTGGTGGAAATAGAGTACAGGTAAGAAGAGAGTTGTTTTAAAGTAATAAGCTAAATGTTATAGTGACATTTTAATTTATTTGTCTACTTTTTTCTCTAACCTTTCAAAAAAGCATTTGAGGTGTTTTATAAAAAACATATTTTACAATATATAAAAGAATAGTAAAGTATAATGAAATATCAGGAAATTGAAAATAAGATGATCATATAAAATTCAAAGGTTTGTACATAAACATGCATGCCTTTAAGTCATGTACAGTTCTTGTAGCCAACTTTGGTTCTGAGTTTTCTAGCAACTACAGCAAACAGGAAAGCTTGATTAGTCTCAATATTGATAAGATAAACAAAACCAAAAAAATGAGGAAAAGGGGTACCTGGCTGTCTCAGTCAGTAAAGCATGTGACTTTTGATCTCTGGGTTGTAAGTTTGAGACCCATGTTGGGTGTAAAGATTACTTAAAAAAGTAAAATCTTTAAAAAAATAATTAGGAAAAATGTTGCATTTTATTGCATAAGAGAAATTTAGTCCTAAAAAGACACTCAGGGTCTTATATTCTTGAGAAAATCTCTATAATAAATGCAATAAGGAATTTTAAAGTCTTGTAAATATTAGATAGTCTTTTATAACTATTTCTTATAACAAAGATTTTGATAAAAATTGAATAAAATAGGGTTTGAGATTGTATTCTCTGGAAAGAACCTGGCTAAAAATATTTTGTCAATTAAGAGCAGTCATAGGAACTGACATAAGCAAGATGGCAGAATAAGAGGCCCCTGGTTCTAGTCTCCATAACAGAAATATGAATTAGTAACTATTTACAGACGAAAAGACCTTTTTAAAAATCCCAGAACCTGGCAGTTAGGCTGAAACACATTCATGGAGCACAAAAACTGAGAAAAGCTACATTAGAAGGCTAAGAGCAGTGGTTTCACTTTGACAGTGTTGCCCCTCCCTAATCCAGCACTGTACCACACTGGGAGGAATTCTCTGGGCCTACAGTTTCTCCAGTGAGAAAAAGAGAGCTTGGGGTTGACATCCAGCTTCCTCAGCATTCTGGAGTGTTGCCTGGGAAGTCCACTTCTGTCTTACCTTATGGGGAACACTAGGGAAATAGGCAAGGCTAGATTACCTGAGGAACAATATGGGAGGTAGGGCTCACAGGGTTTTGTGTGTGGATTAGTGATGGCACTGCATCCCTCCTGGCCACCTTGCCCAATCAGAGAGCCCAGCAAATGGCTCCACCCACTTGTGCCAGATTGCTGCCTGTTTGACCAGAAAGCAGGGTGAACAGTTAAGCCCAGCTAGGATTCCCAGGCAATGGCCTGACTGCAGAGCCCAGCCTGTACCTCTGCCCTTGCAGGTAACCAGTCCGACACCCCTACCCAACTGCAGAGCTCATCTTGTGGCCCTGCTGGAGCAGGGACTCTGAACTGTAGAACACAGCCAGAAGTCCTGCATTGATCACAGGGTCCATCCTGCAGCCCCATCCAACTATGGAGCACAACCTCTGGCCACACCTGAACACAAAGTTCAGTTAATGGCACCACCTATCCAAGGAGTCTAGTCTCTGGGCCTGTCTGGCCAGAGAGCCCAGCCAGTGGCCATGCCTGTCTGCAGAGCCCAGCTAACAATCCCACCTGATCAGGCAGCCTAGGGAGTGGTCTTGCCTGAGTGCAGGGCTGAGCCAGTGGCCCCACCCAACCAGAAACTCTGGCATCAAACCTTGCCCACCCTCCTGTGGGCTCTACCAGCTGGCCTTTGAGAACCTAGTTTGGGCTGACTAGTGAAAATCTTTCCCTATTGAAGCAAACCTGTAAAGACTAGAAGAAGTGACTGCTTCCTCAAATGCACACATACCAACACAAGGATACAAGAATAATGAAGAATCAAGGAAATATGGCACCGCCAAAGAAACTAGTAAAGCTCCAATAACCCAACCTAAACAAATGGAGATCTGTGAACTGACTGACCAAGAATTCAGAATAATCCTCTTAATGAATTTCAGTGAACTACAATAAAACACAGATAGTCAACCAAACAAAATTAGGAAACAGTACATGAGCAGAATGAGAAATTCAACAAAGAAATAGAAACCATCAAAAAGTAAAACCAAGCATGAATCCTAGAGCTGAAGAATACAGTGGGTGATGTGAAAAATTTAGTAGCTTCAAAAGTGGACTCAGTCAAGGAAAAGAAAAAATCTGTGAACTCAAAGATATTATGCTAAGTGATATAAGTCAGAATGAGAAAGACAAGTATCATATGATGCCACTCATAAATGGAATAAAAAAAGAATAAGCAAACAAAAAGCAGAAATAGATCCTAATTAAAGAAAGCAAACTGAGGGGGTAGGGTAGGGAGATGAGCAAATTGGGAGAAGAGGAGAAGAAGACACAGGCCTCCAGTTGTGGAATGATTAAGTCACAGGAATAAAATGTAGAACATAAGGAATACAGTCAATGATATTGTAATAGTGATATAATAAGACATGTTAACTATACTTGTGGACATAGCATAATGTATAAACTTGTTAAATCACTAAGTTGTATACCTGAAACTAATGTAACGTGTCTACTATATTAAAAAAAAAAAAACATAAAATAATGAGTTAATGGATACACAAAATAAAAGATGTAAATAGTAACATCAATGACCTAAAACATAAGGGGATAGAGAAGTAAAATTTTGGAGTTTGTGTATGTAATCAAAGTTAAGTTGTTATCAGCTTAGAATAGGATGTTATAACTATATACAATGGAACATCATTCAGCTATCAAAAAGAAGGAAATCTTGCCATTTGTGACAACATGGATTATCCTGGGAGGGTATCATGTTCAGTGCAGTAAGCCAGAGAGAGGAAGGCACATATAATATGATATCACTCACATGTGGAATTTGAAAAAGTTGAACTCAGAAATATTGTTAAATGGCAGTTGCCTGGTGCCAGGGCATGGGGAACATAGGTAGATGTTGGTCAAAGAGTACGAACTTTCACTTATAATATGGATAAGTTGTAGGAATCTAATGTAAAAAATGGTAATTATAACTAATAACACTGTATTGTATACTTGGAATTTGTTTAGAGAGTAAATCTGTTCTTACCACAAACACACACAAAGTGGTAACTGTGTCAGGTGATGGATGTGTTAATTAACTTGATTGTCGTATTCATTACACAGGAACACATGTATCAAATCATCATATTATACATCTTCAATATATCCAATTTCATTTGTCAATTATACTTTGATAAAGCTTGGGGGAAAGGGGCAGATACATATATTTTGATAAGCAAGTGAGTGGTGGGAGCATAAAACTGAAATTCTCAGAGAATTAGGAAGGTTGGGGTGCCTAGCCAGCTCATTTGATAGAGCATGCAACTCTTGATCTTGGGGTTGTGAGTTCAAGCCCTACGTTGGGCCTAGAGAATACTTTAAAAAAATAAAATAAATCGTAAAAACAAAGTTAAATAGAATTAGGAAGGCTTATCAGGAAATGCGTTTAAATAAAAAACAGTGTTGAGGTGAACAGGGGAAATGCCAGAACAAGGCCATTTTCTCTTCTTTTAGTGAACAATTGTAATACATGGGTGATAATATGCTCAAAGTTCTGTGCCTGAGAATGTGGCTAGGAAGAATCTCAAAGCCAGTGTTATAAGTTACCTGCCACGGCCTTAAAACTGTCTCATTTATCATACAGTGGATAAGATTATCAGTTCTAGGGTCAGACTGCCAGTTTACTTCCATGAAAATCAGATTGAATAGAAGTCATTAAAATAATTGCTAATGAAATATGTGAGACAACTGTAAAAACTGTAAAAAAGTTATAAAAGTCAATATGGGAAAGAACTAGAAGGATACTGCTCACAGATTATTTTGCATTTCTCTTTAATATCTAACTACACTTGGCCAAAACAGAAATTGAATTTCAGTGTATTGTGGATGTGGTCTACATAAGAAAGCAGTGATAAATTCTAATCAGTAGACTTAGACTCAAAACAAAAGGCCTTGACCTTAGCTCAAAATGTGGCAAGTTAATATACATTTATGTTTTAAGTTAAATAAAACCTGTAGTTTTCATATACTATTTTATTTTTTGAATATTTAAAACATTTATGTGATTCAAAAGTCAGAAGTACATCAAAAGGATGTACCTCTACTGACCTTCATAGATAACTATTTTCATTAGTTTTTACTACACAGACACACCTTGACAATATTGCAGGTTTGGTTCCAGACCACTGTAACAAAGCAAATCAATGCAGTAAGTGAGCCAAATGACTTTTTTGGTTTCCCAGTATATATAAGTTTATACTATACTATAGTCACTATAGTCTATTAAGTGTGCAATAGCATTGTCTAAAAAATGTACATACCTTAATTTAAAAATACTTTATTGCTAAAAAATGTTAAGCATCATCTAAGCTTTCAGCAAGTCATAATCATTTTGCTGGTGGAAGTTCTTGCCTGGATGTTGATGTCTGCTAATTGATCCAGGTGATGATTGCTAAAGTTGGAGGTGGCTGTGGCAATTTCTTAAGAATAAGACAACAATGGGGGCGCCTGGGTGGCGCAGTCGGTTAGGCGTCCGACTTCAGCCAGGTCACGATCTCGCGGTCTGTGAGTTCGAGCCCCGCGTCAGGCTCTGGGCTGATGGCTCAGAGCCTGGAGCCTGTTTCCGATTCTGTGTCTCCCTCTCTCTCTGCCCCTCCCCCGTTCATGCTCTGTCTCTCTCTGTCCCAAAAATAAATAAACGTTGAAAAAAAAAAAAAATTTAAAAAAATAAAAAAAAAAAAAAAAAAAAAAAGAATAAGACAACAATGAAATTTGCCAATGAAATTTGACTCTTTCACAAGCAATTTCTCTGTAGCATGCGATGCTGTTTGATAGCATTTTACCGACAGTAGAGCTTCTTTCAAAATTGGAGTCAATCCTCTCAAACTCCGCTGCTGCTTTCTTTATCAACTAAGTTTATGTCACATTCTAAATCCATTGTTGTCATTTTGATGGTTCTCACAGCATCTGCACCAGGAGTAGATTACATCTCAAGAAACCACTTTCTTTGCTCATCTGTAAGAGGCAACTGCTTATATATTCAAGTTTTATCATGAGATTGCAGCAGTTCAGTCACATCTTCAGGCTCCACTTCTGATTCAGGTTCTCTTGCTGTTTCCACCACAACTGCAGTTACTTCCTCCATGGGAATCTTGGACCCATACATTCATCCATGAGGGTTGGAAGTCACTTCTCTTAAACTCCCATTGATTTTAAAGTTTTGACCTCTTCCCATGAATCATAAATGTTCTTATGGCATCTAGAATGGTGGAATCCTTTCCAGAAAGTTTTCAATGTACTTTGCCTGGACCCATCAGAGGAATTACTGTCTTTAACAGCTATAGCCTTATGAAATACAGTTCTTCAATAATAAGACTTGAAAGTCAAAATTACAGTTGGCTCTTGAACAAAATGGGTTTGAACTTTGCAGGTCCACTTATACATGGATTTTCAAAAAATAAATATAGCACAGTACTGTGTATTTTCCTTATGATTTTCTTAACATTTTCATTTTTATAGCTATATCATAAGAATACAGTATATAATATAGCATAAAATATGTGTTAATTGACTGTTTCTGTTATTGGTAAAGCTTTCCGTCAACAGTAGACTATGAGCAGTTAAGATTTGGGGAGAGTCAAAAGTTATACACAGATTTTTCCACTGCATTGGGGTTGGTGCCCCAACCCCCACATTGTTCAAGTATTATCTATACTTCAAGATCCATGGACTGTAGAACGGATATTCCATTAGGAGATAGGAAAACAACATTTGTCTTGTACATCTCCATCAGAGCTCATGAGTGACTACATTGTCTGCAGTAATTGGAAAGGAATCTTTTTTTTTCTGAGTAGGTCTCAATAGTAGGTTTAAAATACTCAGTAAACCATGTTGTAAACAGATGTGCTGTTATCCAGGCTTTGCTATTCCATTTACAGAGCACAGGGAGAGTAGATTTAGCACAATTACTAAGGACCTTAGGATTTTGGAATGGTAAATGAGCACTGGCTTCAACTTCAAGTCACCAGCTGCATAAGTACCTAACAAGAATCATCGTGTCCTTTGAAACTTTGAAGCCAGGCATTGACTTGTCTTTAGCTATGAAAAATCCTAGATGGCATCGTCTTCTAATAGTAGACTATTTTGTCTCCATTGAAAATTTTTTGTTTAATGTAGCTATGTTTATTAATGATTTTAGCTAGATCTTCTGGATAACTTGCTGCAGCTTCTATATCAGCACCTGCTGCTTAACCTTGCACTTTTACATTATGGGGACGGCTTCTTTCCTTAAACCTCACAAACCAGCCTCTGCCAGTTTCCAGTTTTTCTTGTACAGCTTCCTCTCCTCTCTCAGCCTCTCAGAATTGAAGAGTTAGAGTCTTGCTCTGGTTTAGGCTTTGGCTTAAGGGAGTGTTGTGGCTATTTTGATCTTCTATTCAGGTCACTCACTCTTTCTACATATCAGCAATAAGAATGTTTCACCTTCTTATCATTTGTGTGTTTACTGGAGTAGAACTTTTAATTTAAAAGTTCAAGAACTTTTCCTTTGCTTTCACAACAGAGCTGCTTGGTGGAAAAGGCCTAGCTTTCAGCTTGTTTCAGCTTTCTATATGCTTTCCTCACTAAGCTTAATCATTTCTAGCTTTTGATTTGAGAGATTTGGGACTCTTCCTTTTCATTTCAACATGTGGAGGCCATTGTAGGGTTACTAATTGGCCTAATTTCAATATCGTTATATCTCAGGGAGTAGGAAAGCCCTAGGAGAGGGATCCTAGGGTAATGGCTGGTCAGTGGAGCAGTCAGAAGACACAATATTTATCAAGTTCACTTTATTTATCAAGTTTATTTATCAAGTTTTATATGGGTGTGGTTAATGAGACCTTAAAACAATTACAATAGTAACATCAAAGATAATTGATCATCGATTATCATAGCACATAAAATAATGAAAAAATTTGAAATAAACTGTGAGAATTACAAAATATGACCCAGAGACACAAAGTGAGCAAATGCTGTTGGAAAAATGGTGCCAGTAGACTTGCTCAAAGCAGGACCGTCACAAACCTTTAATTTGTATTTAAAAAAAAAAAAAAAAAGACAATATCTGTGAAATGTAATAAAGTATATAAAATAAGAAAGTACTATATCTCTTTTGTTTTATAAATACTAGCAAGCACATATATGTATTCTTACTTTACCTTACTGTAAGTGCACTGTATACATTTTTTTTTGCACCATCTTTTTTCCTTAACAATATATCTTGGAAATCACTCTGTCAGTTTATGGAGATTTTCATTTCTTTTTTAAAATATCTGTATAACTCCATTGTGTGTGTATACCATTATTTATTCAGTTCTCTGTTGATGGACAGTTGGGTTGTTTCCAATATTTTGTTACGGCAAATGATGCTACAGTGAATAACTTTGGTGCATATATTATTTAGTTTTGAGGGAGGTATATCTTTAGGAAAGACTCCCTAAAGAACAATTGTTTGATAAAGTATAAAGGCACATGTGATTTTGGTTTTGTAAGATTGCCCTCCATAAGATTTGTATCACTTTTCAATTTTACCAGTGCTATATTAGGGTAGTTATTTTTCCACAACCTGATGAATAGAGTATATATATTGATAAGCTTTTATACTTTTTAGTGTATTTTTAATTTATATTTTTAAGTTATGAATACATTTGAACATTTTTTCCATTTGTTTAAGGACAGTATGCTTTTTTCCCTCCATGAATTGTCGATGTCTTTTATTTTTCTATTGTGTTTTGTTCTTTTTCTTAAGTTTTTAAGGTTGTTTTATATATTAGGGAGAATAGTGCTTTGTAGTATAAGTTGAAAGTATTTTTATCCTAGTTTTTTAGTTGGCTTTGGCTGTGTTTATTGTGTGTTTTACCTCACATTTTTAAAAAATGTCGTTGAATTTATGAACTTCCGTATCAGCAAGAAATGCTTTTCTTGATCTAAGATTATAAAGGAATTCTCTAACATTGTTCTTCATGTAATTGTCTGATTATGATTCCCTTCTTTTGAGCTGTGTTCCATTAGAAGTTTATTCTAGTACAGTAGTCACCCCTTATCCATGGGGGATACATTCTATGTGCCATGGGGCACTACTCTTCCTAATATATAAAACAACCTTAAAAACTTAAGAAAAAGAACAAAACACAATAGAAAAATAAAACACATGACAATTCATGGAGGGAAAAAATGGGGGATGCATTCCAATACCATCAGTGGATGCCTGAAACCCAGATAGTACCGAACCCTATGTATATTATGTTTTTCCCATACCTACATACCTTTGATAAATTTTAATTTATAAATTAGGCACAGTAAGAGATTAATAACAACAACATAAAAAAATAGAACAATTATGTAATGTTATAAATTTTTGTGAATGTGATCTTTCAAATTATTTACTGTATGTACCCTTCTTGTGATGATGTGAGATGATAAATTGCCTATGTAATGAGATGAAGTGAGGTGAATACTATAGACATTATGATGTAGTGTGAAGCCACTATTGACCTTCTGATGATATATCATCTGTTATGGACCATGGTTAACTGTGGGTAACTAAAACCATGGGAAGTGAAACCAACAGATAAGCAGCAGGGGAGACCTACTGTATATGGCTTTTCAATTTTACCTTTCTTTCATGGTGACATTCTGCAGTCACAATTTCATTTATTAAAAGGTTTATTTACACACAACGAATGAAAAAATTTCTTTAGCTTTTATCTTTACTTTTCCCCCCATGTTTTATGTACTAATTTGCATTTTTTATCTGGATATTTTAAACTTACATTTGGTTTTGGATGTATATCTGCCTCATTTGTCAGTCTGACAACAGACCAATTTTACCAATTTGTACACGAGTTACCCTGTTTTAATTAAAAGCTTTTCTTGTATGTTTTATCTAATGGGGCTAGTTTCCTTCATTGCTCTCCTTTTTCAGTGTTCATACGCATTCTTGCTTGCTTGCTTTTTAATGTAATGCTTAGAATTAACTTGGTATTTTCATTGGTATTGTTAAATTTACACATTGTCATGTAGGAGAATTGACATCCTTCTTTTTTAGACTGATTGGTCTTATTCATGAAGAGACATGTTTCTCTATTTCTTTAAGTCTATTTTTGGGCTTCCAAGAATGTTCTGAAAATTTTCTCATGTAGAAGTTGAATATATATTTTTAAAATAGCTTTGTGTAATATGGTTTATACAGCATACCATTTAAAGTATGTTAGTGGGTTTTAGTATATTCACAGAGTTGTGCAATTATCACCAATATCTAATTTCAGAACATTTTCATCACCCTAGAAAAACCCTGGTTGCATTAGCAGTTACTCTCAAATTTCCTCTAGTCTCCTCATTCTCCCTTAGTCCTAAGCAACCACTAATGCAATAGTGTGCCTTCTGTTTTATAAACTTTCGTATTCTGGAAATTTCATATAAATGGGATCATATAATATGTGGTCTTTTATGACTGGTTTCTTTCACTTAGCATAATATTTTCAAGTTTCATCCATGGTATAACTTATATTCCTATTTTTTCTATTTTTTAAAAAAAATTGAGTATAGTTGACACATGATGTTACATTAGTTTTAGGTATAGAACATAGTGATTCAATAGCTCTGTATGTTTTGCTATGATCACCACAAATGTAGCTACCATCTGTCACCATACAATGCTATTACAGTACCATCGATTACATTCCTTATGCTGTACCTTTTATTCCTGTGACTTATTTAATAACTGGAAGCTTGTATCTTGTCCAGGAATTTGTTCATTTTATATAGCTTCTCTAATTTGTTGGTATTCATTTCACATTATTTTCTTATAACCCCCCCTCCTTTTTTCTCTGTACATTCAGTAATGTTATCCCTTCTTTCATTCCTGACTTTAGTAATTTAAGTCCTCTCTCTTCATTTCTGAATCAGCCTAGGTAAAGTTTTTCAATTTCATTCATCTTTTCAAAGCACTGTTAAAAGTATTTAAACAAGGAAGCCATTAGATTGAGGTGGCTGTAATGCCTTGGTAGCTTACATAAGCAAGACAAAACATAAGCCAGAAGCAGTGCACTCAAATCCAAGAAATTGAAACTTGAGAACAACCAATCACAAACAGCCATTGAGGCTTTCCCAAGTAAGGCAAGTGCTTAAGCTATAACCAGTCAAATAATTGCTTTGCTTTGCTTCAGCATCTTCTCTATAAAAACTTTGCTCCTCCCCGTTAGTGGAGGGCTTCTAACCACCTTTGGTTTGGCACTGCCCAATTGAAATCAATTTATGCTCAAATAAAATCTTGAAAAATTTTATGTATCTCAAGTTTGCCTTTTACCAGAACCAATTTTTGTTTAGTTGATTTTTCTTTTATTATTTTTGGCTATTTCATTAATTTCTGCTCTTTATTATTCCTTCTTATTTTGGCTTTACGTTGTTCTTCAATTTGCAATTGTCTAAAGTTGAAGATTAGGGTATTAGTTTCAAACCTTTATTTTTTTAATAGAAGCATTTATAGCTATACATTTCTCTCAAAATACTACTTTCACTGCATCTTCTAAGTTCAGTACGTTATGTTTTCATTTTTTATATTCATTAATTTTAAGGTACTTTGTAATTTCTATTGTGATTTTTTTGCCTAACCCATTGTCATTTAGTAGTTTCTTGTTTAATTCCCACATTATGAATCTCAAACATTATTTGTTATACATTTTGAATTTTATTCCATTCTTAGGAAACATACTTTGTGTAATTTAGTGTGTGTATGTATATATATGGATGTGTGTGTGTGTATATATATATTTATATATTTTATAAATACATATTTATATATATTTATATATATTATATATATGTGTGTATGTATATATATGGATGTGTGTATGTATATATATATATTTTTTAAGATTTTAAGATTTTATATATATATGTTAAATATAATATTTAACATATATATATATATTTTAAGACTTTATTTTTAAGCAATTTCTACACACAACATGGGACTCAAACCCACAACCTTGAGATCATGAGTTGCATGTTCCACTGACTGAGGCAGCTAGGCACTACTTTTATACATTGAGGCTTGTTTTATTGCCTGCATATGGTCTATCCTGGAGAATGTTCTATGTGAATTCAAGAACAATGTGCACTCTTCTCTTGTTGGATGGAGTTCTACAGATGTCTGTTAGGTCTAGTTGATTTAGAATATTGTCTTAGAAGACTAAGTTGATCTTCTGCTTAGTTCTATCCAGTTGAAAGTTAGGGTATTTAAGTCTTAAGCTATTATTTTTTAATTTCTCTTTTCATTTATGACAAGTTTTGTTCCTGTATTTCAGCACCCTGTATATATTTATAGTTGTTTATATATACTTGATGGGTTGATCCTTTTATCATTATAGAATGATCCTTTTGTTTTTATTAATGTTTTTGAACAGTCTGTTTTATCTGATATTAGTATGGCCACTCTGGTTTATTATGGTTGTGGCTGGAATTATATTTTCTCTGCCTTTTACTTTTGACCTTTTTGTATTTTTGTATCTATGTCTTCTACAGACAACATATAGTTGGATTCTGGCTTCTTATCCAGTCTGTTAATTTTTATTATTTAACCCATTCACATTTAATGTTATTATTGATATAGTTGGGGTAACATCTATGTTTTGTCTCTTTATTTTCTATATATCTTATGTCTTTTTATGTCCTCTGTACTTCTTTTACTGATTTCTTTTAATTGAATATTTCCTAGTATAACATTTTAATTTCTTTAATTAATTTTTCTCTATTTTTTTTTTTTTTAGTTATTCCCAGTGGTTACTCAAGGAGTTATAATATAGCTTAAAATTTATACTAACTTAGTTCCAGTGAGATATAGAAACATTATTCTGGTATAGTGTTATTTTGATGTGCTATTACTGTTATATGTGTATATCTATATGTGTTACAAACCCAGTAATACATTGTTATAGTTATAATTTATGTAATATTATGTCTTTTTAAATGTTTATTTACTTATTTTGAGAGAGAAAGTGAGCGAACAGGGGAGGGGCAGAGAAAGAGGGAGGGGGAGAGAGAGAGAGGGAGAGAGAGAGAGAGAGAAAGAAAGAAAGAAAGAAAGAAAGAAAGAAAGAAAGAAAGAATCCTAAGCAGGCTCCACACTATCAGTGCAGAACCCCATGCAGGCTTGAACCTGTGAACCATGAGATCATGACCTGAGCCAAAATAAGAGTTGGATGCTTAACCAACAGGGCCACCTAGGCACCCCAATTTTATGTCTTGAAAGAAGGTAAGATGAGAGAAAAATGTATATTTATTGTTACATTAAAATTCGTATTTAATATTTGTGTTTTTCTTTATTCCTATTGTTTTTAGTTACTATCTTTTGTCATTTCCTTACTCCAATACAGTTTTGCTCTGTTAACTCTATACAGAGCAAAGAGAAATTTTATTTAAGTAAAAAATGAATTTTATTCAGGAATAGCAGAGGAATTGCAATTTGGGACAAGCAAGCTATGGTGAACCATAAGCAAGTCTGAAAAGACAAAGGAGGGTCAGCCGCTATTATGTTTTAGGAGGAAATTAGGGAGTGTTTTGTTTAGAACAAAAGTGTACTGGAGAAGAACAAGAGTTTGAGTTTGTGGTGGTTTCTGATTGGTTGTAAATGGTAGTTAGTATGTTGTCACTAGAGCAGAGAGGGATCTTCCTTCCTATTTTTAAAGACAGGAGATACAATTCCTATTTGAAAAGTGCTCTCCCTTGTTGAAATAATTCTTCCTTCTTCCTGCTGGTTATGTAGGCTACAATGAGTGGTATGGGCTTAACAGCTCCCCTTTCAGGGCTTCCCTGATCCATGGTAAGGGAGGTTTTCTTTATTTAGTTTCACAACTCCCACATGTCAACCTTTGGGCTGTTATTGCCAAATGTAATGCATTTTTATATGTTACATACATGTCATTTTACACAGTTGCTTTTTAAATCAGGAGAGGGAAGGAGAGGAAATATGCAATAATACTGTCTTTATAAGTATCTACATAACTACTTCTATTGGTACTTTTTGTTTTTTTGTGTGTGGAATTAAAATACTGTTTTGGGTCACTTTTTTTCCAACCTGAAGAATTTTCTCTAGTATTTCTTATAAGGAAAATCTGCTAGAAAAGAATGTGTTTAGTTTTTGTTTCAGTGAAAATGCCTTTATGATGCCTTTACTTTAGAAAGATAGTTTCCTTCATGTAATATTCTGGGTTGATGGTTGTTTTTTTTTTTTTCTTTCAGCTGTTAGAACATATCATTTCATTGCATTCTAGCTTTCATTGTTTTGTTAAGAAGTCAGCTCTTAATCTTATTGGTTTCTCTTGTATATGATGCATTGTTTTTCTACTGCTGCTTTCAAGATTTTCTCTTGTTTTTTTACATTTTTACTATGATGCATCTGGGTATGGATAGTTTTATGTTTATCCTACTTGGAGTTCACTTAGTCTCTTGTTGCACATAATAGTTCCCACATTTCTCTGAGGCTCTGTTAATTTTTCCTTCCCTTTTTTCTGTCCTCTCAGACTGCATAGTCTCTATTGGTATATCTTCATGTTTGCTGATTCTTCTGATAGCTTGCATGTAGTATTTAGCTCTGTAGTAAATTATTTATTTCAGTTATTGTACTCTTTACTTTCAGAATTTCCATTTAGCTCTTTTTTTTTAATCATTTCTTTCTCTTTACTCTTATTCTCTTCTTGCTGAGACATTGTCATCATACCTTCCTTTACTTCATTTAGCATAGTTTTCTTTTGTTCTTTGACTGTATTTGTATACCTCGAAGTCTGGCATTCCCAAATCTGGAACCTCTCAAAGTTCTTTTGCATGTTTTTCCCTTGTGTTTGGGACACACTTTCCTGTTTCTTTGCATGTCTCATAGTTTTTATTGTTGTTGAACCCTGGATATTTTAGATAATATATTGTAACATTTGTGAATATTGATTCCTTCTTTCCTTCCCCCCTCTTTCTATTCTCCTGATTCTTTCTTGGAAACCATAGAAAATACTTAGGATTGTACTTAATGTAAGGACATTGAAATTAAAAGTGTCTATGATTAAAGTTCTTGGATTTGGTAAAATCCAGTTTGTATGCTCAGTGGTCTCTTTTCTTTTGGTTGTGACTCGTTTGTAAATAAATGAAGTTTCCATATAAGTGAGGTATTACCACATTTATAAATTTTTCCAAATGCTGAGTCCTTTATTTTTAATACAAAGTTTACATTTATAGTTTTGTTCCTTTTGTAATACATTTGTTTAGCTAATGAATGATATTTCTTTCTTTTAGGTTACACCTATGTTCGAGGATTGGACCACTATTGACTGGTATCGATTTTTCTGTTTATGGGAGAAGCTGCCAATTTCTATGAAACGGGTGGCAGAGCTAGTGGGAGTCGAAGAAGCGTTCTTGGCTCGCTGTGTGAAAGGAAAAGTAGTAGCCAGAACTGAGAGACAGCATCGCCAGATGGCCATCCATAAAAGGTAAATATCAAGGAGTCTACACTATCCAGTATTTAACACAGTTTTTGGATATATAGTAGATGTTCAGTTTATTGTAGTCACTTTCATTATCATTAAAATCAAATTTTTGGCTGAGTATGGTAAAAATTTTCACTTTCCTGTATTTACTGAATTGATTGATATTTCTCTCTTGCTATCTATAGTTTAGAAGTCATTGTAGATGAAGACCTTTTAAAGTAGAACATTTAGGGGCTCCTGGGTGGCGCAGTTGGTTAAGCGTCCGACTTCAGCCAGGTCACGATCTCGCGGTCCGTGAGTTCGAGCCCCGCGTCAGGCTCTGGGCTGATGGCTCAGAGCCTGGAGCCTGTTTCCGATTCTGTGTCTCCCTCTCTCTCTGCCCCTCCCCTGTTCATGCTCTGTCTCTCTCTGTCCCAAAAATAAATAAACGTTGAAAAAAAAATTAAAAAAAAATAATAAAGTACATTTAATTACTTCCTTTACTTAAAGATGTGAATTAGAATTGCCAACTTAGTGTAGCTTCATGTGAGGTTGTGCTTTGTATCATTATTATAATACAATATTATAATGGCTCTGGGGAAGAGCCATTAAAAAATTCAGATGGGGAAATTGAATCATTTAGCTTCTTTAAAATCTAATAAAATTATTTTTCTTAGTGCTAGTATCTAGTATATTATTTACAACATAATCAAGTGTGAATTTTGTAAGGATTTATATACTTGGATTATTTGTGGCACTAGGACCTTTCAGGTCAAAACTGGTTTTATTATCAAATTATGTCATTTTTTGGAAATATGAATAGATGATCATGTAACTGTATCAGATGTTCTTTTAAATTATTGTGCCATTATATTTCTTGAACCAAGTCTTATTTCTTGAAATTAGTTAGCAGTATTGAAATATGGAGGAGCTCTTTTTGTTATATAGGTATTAGGTTCCTTGTTATGCTATAGTACTAATGTATGTCAGGATTTATTTGACCAACATTGAGCTCAGTCTTTGTCCACTAATCCTATATCCTATTAGGAATCTTCTCACAGTGTATAAATCTTCACTTGCCTTTTTGATTCTTTCTTGTTTCCCAGCATATATCTTCATTGTAGGCATAAGTAATCTCTTACCACACTTTTGGTGATTTACTTTCCAGGTTTTTTACCAGTCTTGTGCTATTAGACTTAATCAGTGAAGTTCCCTTAAAGGAAATAAATCAGAAATATGGATGCAGTCGTGGACAGATTCAATCCTTACAACAGTCAGCAGCTGTTTATGCAGGTCAGTTAAACAAGGGTTTCCACATTTATTTGAGACTCTGTAGTTTGAGATCAAGTTAAAATTACTTTTTTTCATATTCCATTTATTTTAGGCTTCTCTACAAATGAGGGGATCATGTAAAGTCATAATTGTGTGTGTTTGTCCTCATAAGAACCCCTAAAACTATGGCTTCTCACCCTGCTCCAGAGGATTGGCAGCTGGCAGCTAGCTGAGTGTCTGGATCTTAGTCTCCCTCCATTGCTTAGCCACCTGCTAAGCATCCTCCTTTTTATTTTTTTTTTAGTTTTTATGTTTTCACTGTTGCAGGAAGTAGACCCAGAGTTCTCAATGGCCTCCCCTTTCTCATCAAGTTGCTGATTAATATTTGTTATTGAGTAGGAGGATGGCAACTACAGAGGGATTTCTGTATATCTGGTAGACTGTTCTAAATATCTCTCCTCTAAGGAAACACTGGTCTGCCCTTAATAAAATTAAACCCCTATCTGTAAGCTAGGCAAACAGGGAAGTTCTGGGTCTGATTTTACCAAGAAATCCTTACAAACTCTTAGGAAGGAAACCCTGGGCTGCTGGAGAGAGTGTGGATTTGTATGTGTAGGAGGTTTCATTGTGAAGGTGTGTGCATATATGAGAGTACTGAGGGAAAGATTGTAGGAGGGGCTGGAGACTTCAACTCACTGGCATGAAGGATCTCAAATTGCCTGTAGGATTAATGTTCTCATAGGGAAGTGATTATATTAATGCCTTGACATTGGCTCTTCTGGCCTCTTTATCTCATGAGGGAATAGCTATTAAGTTGGGCAACCTTTCCTTGAAGAAAATACCAATAGGAGCTTCACTTTTTGTACTCCTCTCAGCACTTGAATATTTAAATCATCTCTCTTATTTTCTTATTTTGCTCTAGATGAAAGAGTCCCTCACCTGTTTTAAAGAGTTCTCTCTTCCTTAAAGAAAGAAAGGAAGGAAGAGAGAATGAGACGAATGAACTAGAGTGAGGGCTTTTTGTGTATTTTGTGTTAACATGCTCTGCCTCAGTTTTTTCAAATATCAAGTTCATGATTAAGAATAAATGAGATGACAATGTGTTTACCCCTTTTATTGACCAATTAGCTAGGCCCTGAACATGTGTCTACTCGCCTGTTAACGTACACTTTGTGCCTTTGTGCCTCTTAAAGTTTACGATTCTGCTGGTAAAACAAAACAAAACAAAACAAAACAAAACAAAACAAAACAAAACAAAAGATACAGCAAGACAAAAGTATCTAAAGAAATAGAGAATTATTTATAAAGAATTTTTAAAAGAATTTTTGAACTTTTTTTAATGTTTATTTTTGAGAGAGAGAGAGACAGTGTGAATGGGGGAGGGGCAAAGAGAGAAGGAGACAGAATCCGAAGCAGAATCCAGGCTCCAGGCTGTCAGCACAGAGCCCCATGTGGGGCTAGAACCCACAAACTGAGAGATTGTGACCGGAGTGAAGTCAGGCGCTCAACCAACTGAGCCATCCAGGAAGCCCAAGAATTTTTAATTTCATAAATATTCTATGATTATTGTAGGGATGATTACAGTATTTTCCAACCGCCTCGGCTGGCACAACATGGAACTACTACTTTCCCAATTTCAGAAGCGTCTTACATTTGGCATCCAGAGGGAGCTGTGTGACCTGGTCCGGGTGTCCTTACTTAATGCACAGCGAGCCAGGTTCTTCTATGCTTCTGGCTATCTTACTGTGGCAGATCTTGCCAGAGCAAATATTGTGGAAGTGGAGACTGTTCTGAAAAATGCTGTGCCCTTTAAAAGGTAAGAGAGTCCTCCTGACCAGTAGTTATTAAATGAAAAATTATGTCTATTTGTAAATAATAGAAAATGTACTAAAATATTTTTTCTTTGATAGTATCATGACATACATGGGGTCACTGGAAGAAAATGAGACTGCTTTTTTCCCCCTTTAGAATTACTATCGTGTGTGTGTGTGTGTGTGTGTGTGTGTGTGTGTGTGCCTGTGTGTATGTATATATTTTTAAATTGAAGTATAGGTGACACACAGTAGTACATTAGTTTCAGGTGTACACATAGTGATTTGAAAGGTCCATATGTTATGCCCTGCTCACCACAAGTGTAACTACTATCTTTTGCCATAAAATGCTATTAAATACCATTGATTATATTCCCCATGCTGTACATTTTATGCCTGTGACTTAATCATTCCATAATTGAAAGCCTTTATCTCTCACTCCCCTTCAACCATTTTGCCTATCCCCCTACCTCTCCCCTCCAGCAACAATCAGTTTGTTCTTTGTATTTATGGGTCTATTTTTTCTTTTTTGTTTTTTTCAGAGTCCACATCTAAGTGAAATCATATGATATTTGTCTTTCTTAGTCTGACTGATTTCATTTGGCATAATATCCTCTGGGTCTATCCATGTTGTCAAAAATAGCAAGATCTCAATCATTTTTACGGACGAGTAATATTCTATCACATATTTATGATACATGATATGTGAGATATACATATATATATATATGACATCTATATTCCTTCATCTATCCATGGACACTTGGGTTGTTCCTATACCCTGACTACTGTAAATAATGCCACAATGAACATAGAGGTGCATATATCTTTTCCAATTAGTGTTTTCATTTTCTTTGGGTCAATATTCAGTAATAGAGTTACTGAATCGTATGGTATTTTCATTTTAATTTTTTGAAAAACCTCCATGCTGTTTTCCACAGTGTTTGCACCCACTGTGCACAAGTGTTCC
The DNA here is from genome assembly GCF_022837055.1 of Prionailurus viverrinus. Classification (NCBI taxonomy): domain Eukaryota; kingdom Metazoa; phylum Chordata; class Mammalia; order Carnivora; family Felidae; genus Prionailurus; species Prionailurus viverrinus. Next base: position 92,363,932 of record NC_062569.1, read on the forward strand.
TGCTTCTCCACATCCTCACCAACACTTGTTATTTCTTGTCTTTGATTCCAGGTGACCTGACAGGTGTAACTGATATCTCATGGTTTTGATTTGATTTCCCTGATGATTGGTGATGTTGAATAACTTCGTGTGTCGGTTTGCCATCTATATATTTTCTTTGGAAATGTGTCTATTCAGGTCCTCTGCCCATTTTTAATTGGACTTAATGCCCATTTAATTATTTGTTTGTTTGTTTTTGGTGTTGAGTCATATAAGTTCTTTACATATTTTTGCTATTAATCTGTTATTGGATATATCATTGCAAATATCTTCCCCCATTCAATAGGTTACCTTTTCATTTTGTTGATTGTTTCATTCACTGTGCAAAAGCTTTTTATTTTGGTGAAATCCCAATAGTTTATTTTGCTTTTGTTCCTATTCCAAGAGGAGACATATCCAGAAAAATGTTGCTAAAGCTTATGTCAAAGAAATTACTGCCTGCATTTTCTTCTAGGAGTTTTATGGTTTCAGGTCTCACATTTAGGTCTTTAATCCATTTTGAATTTATTTTTGTATGGTATAAGAAGTGATACCCTTTCATTCTTTTGCACATAGATGTTCAGTTTACCCAGGGTCATTTACTGAAGAGACTTTCCCATTGCATATTCTTGCCTCCTTGTCATAGATTAATTGTCCATTAAGCATGGGTTTATTTCTGGACTCTGTATTCTGTTTCACTGATCTACTACATGTTTTTGTGCCAGTACCATACTATTTTGATTATTACAGCTTTGTAGTTTATCTTGAAATCTAGGATTGTGATACCTCCAGCTTTGTTCTTTCTCAAGATTGCTTCGGCTTTTAGGTCTTTTGTGGTTCCATACAAATTGTAGTATTATTTATTCTAGTTTTGAGAAAAATGCTGTTGGTATTTTGATAGGGATTGCATTGAATCTGTAGATAGCTTGGGTAGTATGGACATTTTCAACAATGTTAATTCTTCTAGTCTATGAGCATGGTAATATCATTCCATTTCTTTTTTCTATCTTCAGTTTCTTTCACTAATGTTTTATAGTTTTCAGAGTACAAGATTTTTGGTGTAACTGTAAATGGTTTTGTTTTCTTAATTTCTATTTTTACTACTTTGCTATTAGTGTATAAAAATGCAACAGATTTCTGTGTATTAACTTTTTATGCTACAACTTTACTGAATTTATTTATGCTAATAGAATTTTGATGGATCTTTAGGGTTTTCTATGTATAGTATCATATCATCTACAAATAGTGATGGTTTTACTTCTTCCTAAACAGTTTAGATGTCTTGTATTTCTTTTTTGGTCTGATTGCTCTGGCTATGCTTTCCAGTACTATGCTGAATAAACGTGGGGAAGGTGGATGTTCTTGTCTTGTTCTTGATCTTAGGGGAAAAGCTCTCAATTTTTCACCATTGAGTATAATGTTAACGGTGGGTTTTTCACGTATGGCCTTTATTATACTGAGGTATGTTCCCTCTAAACCCACTTTGTTGAGAGTTTTAATTATGAACTCAAGTTGAATTTTGTCAAATGCTTCTTCTGCATCTATTGAGATGATCATATGATATTTAACCTTTGTTTTGATTTATGAACGTTGAATTATCCTTGCATCCCCAGAGTAAATCCCATTTAGTCGTGGTGGATAATCTGTTTAATATACGGTTGAATGTGATTTGTTAGTATTTTGTTGAGGATTTTTGCATCTATGTTTATCAGGGGCATTGGCCTGTAATTTTCTTTTTTTTATAGTGTTTTTGGTTTTGGTATCAGGGTAATACTGGCTTTGTAGAATACATTTATAATGTTTTTGGAAGTTTTCCTTTCTCTTCTATTTTTTGGAATAGTTTGAGGAGAATAGATATTAACTTGTCTTTAAAAGTTTGGTAGAGGGGCGCCTGGGTGGCGCAGTCGGTTAAGCGTCCGACTTCAGCCAGGTCACGATCTCACGGTCTGTGAGTTCGAGCCCCGCGTCAGGCTCTGGGCTGATGGCTCAGAGCCTGGAGCCTGTTTCTGATTCTGTGTCTCCCTCTCTCTCTGCCCCACCCCCGTTCATGCTCTGTCTCTCTCTGTCCCAAAAATAAATAAATGTTGAAAAAAAAATTTTTTTTAAATAAAAGTTTGGTAGAATTTACCTGTGAAGCCATTTGGTCAGGGACTTTTGTTTTTTGAGAGTTTTTTGGTTACTCATTCAGTTTCATTACTAGTGTCTTGTCTGTTCAGCTGCTGTTTCTTCCTGATTCAGTTTTGGAAGATTATATGTTTCTAGGAATTTATCCATTTATTCTAATTTATTGACATAATTTTTTGTAATGTTCTCGTATAAGTCTTTGTATTTCTGTGGTGTTGGCTATTAATTTTCCTCTTTCATTTCTGATTTTATTGATTTGTGTCCTCTTCTTTTTTTCTTGATGAGTCTAGCTAAAGGTTTATTAATTTTATCTTTTCAAAGAACAAGCTCTTGGTTTCCTTGATCTTTTCTATTTTTTTAAATCTCTATTTCATTTATTTCCACTGTGATCTTAATTTCCTTCCTTTTATGGACCTTGGCTTCATTCTCTTTTTCAATTTCCTTTACATATAAGGTTAGATTGTTTATTTGAGAATTTTCTTGTTTCTTGAGGTAGGCCTGTATCTGTATGAATTTCTCTCAGAATTGTTTTCACTGAATCCCAAAGATTTTGGACTGTTGTCTTTTCATTTTCATTTGTCTTCCTGTATCTTTTGATTTTCTCTTTGATCTCTTCATTGACCCATTGGGTGTTTAGTAGCATGGTATTTAGTAGCATGCTGTTTAGCCTACATGTGTTTTTCTTTTTACCAGTTTTTTTCTTGTGATTGATAGTTCTATACTATTGTGGTTAGAAAAGATACTTGATATGATTTCAATTTTCTTAAATTTCCTGGGACTTGTTTTATGGTCTAATGTGTGATCTGTTCTGGAGGATGTCTTATGTACACTTGAATTGAAGGTATATTCCGTTGTTTTTGGATGGAATGTTGTGCATGGATATTTTAAGTACATCTGGTCTAATGTGTCATTCAAAGCCACTGTTTCCTTTGTTTTCTGTCTGGATGATCTATCCATTGATGTAAATGGGATGTTATAGACCTCTACTATTACTGTATTACTGTCAATTTCTCCGTTTAGGTCTGTTAATATTTCCTTTATGTATTTAGGTGCTCTAATGTTGGGTGCATAGAGATTTACAAATGTTATATCTTCTTGTTGGATTAACCCCATTATCATTATATAATGCCCTTTGTCTCTTATTACAAGCTTTGTTTAAAGTCTGTTTTGTCTGATATAAGTATTGCTACCTTGGCTTTTTTTAATTTTGCTTTTATTTGTGTGGAATATCTTTTCCTATTCTTTCATTCTTAATTTCTGTGTGTCTTTAGGTCTGACATAAGTCTTTTGTAGGCAGCATACAAATGGGTCTTGTTTTTTAATTTGTTCCACCACGCTATGTCTTGATGGGAGCATTAGACCTACTTTTACATTTAAAGTAATTATTGATAGGTATGTACTTATTGCCCTTTTATTAATTGTTTTCTGGTTGTTTTGTAGTTCTCAGTTTTTTTCTTCTTTTGCTCTCTTTCCTTTGATGACTTTCTGTTGTATTAGTTGATTGTCTTTATTTTTTGTATACCCATTATAAATTTTGGTTTTGTCTTTACCATGAGGTTTATATATAACATGTTAATTATATAGCAGTCTATATTAAGTCAGTTACTTAAATTTGAACACATTATAAAAATTTTTTCACCTCCGTTTTAGGTATGTATTCTCATATTTTACATCTTTGTATTCATAATTTTCTTAGTTCTGATTATGGCCTTTTCTTTTTAACATAAAGAAGTCCCTTTAACATTTTTTTTAACAGTAGCCTAGTGATGATGAACTTTAACTTTTTTAAATTTCTCCTTCGATTGTGAGTGATAACATGGCCATGGAGCGTATTCTTGGTTGTAGGTTTTCTTCCTTTCAGCTCTTTGAATATATCATGCCACTCTCTTTTGGCTCACAACATTTCTGCTGAAAAATCTGCCGATAGCCATAAGTGGTTTCCCTTCTATGTAACTTTTTGTTTCTCTCTTGCTCCTTTTGAAATTTTCTCTTTATCTTTAACCTTTGACATTTTAATTATGTACCATGGTGTGGAACTCCTTGAGTTCATCTTGTTTGGAACTCTCTGTCCTTCCTGAACCTAGATGTTTGTTTTCTTCCCCCAGGTTAAGGAAATTTTCAGCTGTTATTTCTTCAAATGAATTTTCTGCCTCCTACTTTCTCTATTCTCTTCTGAGACCCCTATAATGTGAATATTTGTTCTCTTGATGTCATCCCAGAGATTGCTTAACCTATCCTTAACCTATTCTCATTAAAAAATTTATTCTATTTGCTGTTCAGCTTGAGTGCTTTTTATTACCTTGTCTTCTAGATTGCTAATCATCTCTTCTCATCCCCTATTGTTGATTCCTTCTCGTGTATTTTTCATATCAGTTATTGTATTCTTCAGCTTTGATTCTTTCTTATATTTTCTAACTCTTTGTTGAAGTTTTCACTGAGTTCTTCCACCCTTGTCTCCAGTCCAGTGAAGATCTTTAAGATCATTATTTCAAACTGCTTATCAAGCATATTGTTTCTCTAGGTTTCATTTGGTCCTTTTCCTAAGGTTTTGTCTTGTTCTTATGTTTGGAGCATATTCCTCTGTCTTCCCATCTTGCTTGACTTTCTGTGTTTGTTCCTTTGAATTGAGTAGAATAGCTACTTCTAAACTTAAAAGAAAGGTATTATGTATGTCATTTCCTGTGTATTCTGTGTATACTGGATAACTTTGGCTGGCTGGAACTGTGGCTGGCATGGGCACGGAGTCCCAGGTACTCCATGTTTGGGCTGCCCTGGTAGGATGGCTTGAGCTAAAGTGGGCTTGGGCCAGGTGGTCCCAGAGCTCTCCATAGAGAGGGTGCTCTGGCAGGAGAGCTATGGCTGAAGTTGGCGCAGGTTGGAGCATTCCCTGGGCTCTCCATGAGAGGATCCCTGGCAGGATAGCTGAAGCTGAAGTGAGCATGGGCCAGGGCTGTCTAGGGACTCCCCACCCACAGGGTGCCCTGGGAGGACAGCTAAAGCTACAAGTTGGGGTGTTCTGGGGACACTTAACACAAGGGATGCACTGTCGGGGTGGCTGGAACTAAGGTGGATGTGGGCCAGGGAGTCCTGGAGTGTGTTAGTAAATTGTGTGGAGCCAAAGTAGTGTGGGCCTGGGTCTGGGGTGCTTTACGCCTGTTCCACCTTGCTGTAATGGCTGGAGTTACAGTGAGTACTGCTCAGGGGTGTTCTGGTGGGCACCACACTGGTGCTACTTTGGTGGGATGGCTGGGGCTGGTGTGGGCTAGGGGTCTGGAACTTACTGAAGTGTAGGCCAGCTAGGGAACCTGAACCCTGCTTCTCTCTGGGCTATCAAGGTGGAGAGGGGGCATAAACTGTGGCACTTGCAGCCCCTCCTGACATGGAAAGGGTTCCAGCAGCTCCCCCACCATTTGGCAAAGTTCTAGGTCTAGTTTCTCTTTACATTCTAGTTGCTATTTGTACTTATGTATTATGCTAAGGCTACTATTTCTGTGATTATACCTTTTCTGAATGCCTAGAACTTTATTGATCAATATTACTAACATCAGTATTAGGACAGATCTACGTCACATACCTCCTCATGTGACACAGTGAGAAAGACACAGCATTACTCCTGGAGTATTCTTATCAAAAATGTCTAACATAAATTTAATTGTAAGGAAACATCAGACAAACCTAAATTGGGAGGCATTATACAAAATAATTGTCTAATACTCTTCAAAAATATCAAGGTCATGAAAAACAATAACTGAGGAACTCTTTCTAATTAAAGGAAATAAAGAGACATGACAACTAGATGTACCACCTTATTCTAGATTAGATTAGAACAAGGATGTAAGTGGAACAATTGATTAAATTTGAATAAGGTGTATAGATAAGAGATAGCATTGTATTAATGTTAATTTTCTGAATGGAAACTGGTATATCTGACACCTGGCCACCCTTTCCTTTTAGTACTTGGTACATGAGAGCCAGAAAACCCATTTTGATTGTCTCAGTTTGCCATTAACAAAAATTCACAATAAATTACCTATGCATATGTATTTTCCATTGTTGGTAATGTTTCTTCAGAGTAAATTCTTGGATGTGGGATTTCAAAAGGTAAGTGCTTATGTAGGTTTATTAGTTCCAGATTACCCTGCAGAAGGGTTGTACCAGGTTACATTCTCACTGGCCTATTACGCCACAGCCTTGCAAACAGAATCCATTGTTAGAGTTTTCATTTCACCAGTCTGATAGATAGGAAATAGTATCTCAGTATGGTTTTAATGTGTATTTCTCCAATTGTGAATGATGGTGGATATCTTTTCATATGTTTCAGGATCATATTTTTGTATCCTTGTGAATTATCTGGTTATGTCTTTTCTTGTTTCTACTGAGTTTGGTCTTTTCCCTCTCCTTTTTATTTTATTTTATTTTATTTTTTTTTAAATGTTTATATACTTTAATAGAGAGAGAAAGAACAAGGGAGTGGCAGAGAGAGAATCCCAAGCAGACTGCATGCTGTCAGTGCAGAGGGCTCTATCACAGGGACCCTGAGATCATGACCTGAGCCTAAACCAAGAGTCAGATGCTTAATCTACTGGGCCACCCAGGTGCCCTTCTTTCTCCTTTTAAAAGAATCTTTTCTTCTTAAATTGATCAGAGTTCTTAGCTGTTTATTTTATATGTATATTGCAAATATTTTCTCAAAATTTATAAATTGTCTTTTGACTTTTACTACATTGTTTTTGCCATGCAGAATTTTAACTTTTCTATTGATTTCTTTGTCAATTTTTTTTTTTTTTTTTTTGCTTTGGAATTGTCATAGTTAGAAAACTTTTGTCTACTGAAATTAAAAAGGAATTCATTCATGTCTTCTCCTAGTATTTGTAGATTTGCATCTAGATTCCTGATGTATTTAGAATTTAATTTTGTGTATAGTATAAAGTCTGGATCAAATTTTGTCCTTTATCCAATGGCTCCCATTTATAAAAATGTTTATTTTTGACTTAGTGATTTGAGATGCCATCTTTGTCATATACCAAATATCCATAAATAATTAGGTCTATTTCTGTAGTTTCTATTTTATATACTATTCTTTTTGTCAATTCATGAGCCAGTAAATACTTTTAATTATAAATTATAAATTATTAATCTCTGGAAGGACACTTCCTCTCATAGTTTTCCAATATTTTTTTTTTTGGCTTTTCTTGCATATTTGCCCATATGAAAGTTAAAGTGCTTGTTGATATTTTATAGGAATTGTATTGAAATTTAACTTAGAATTGATATCTTTATATTTTGTGTCAACCTATCCAAGGATAGGTAACATCTTTGAATTTGATCTAGTCTTTGTGATTTTTAAGAGTTTTCAAAAGATTTCCTCATATAGGTTTTCAAAAGTTTTAAGTTTTGCTCACACAGGTTTTATACATTTCTTGTTAAAGTTATTCCTACTTAATATTTATTGTTATTTTAATTGGTTGCTCTCTTTTAGTATGTCTTCTACATAGTTATTATTAGAGTATATGAAGGCTGTTTTGTATAATTTTTTATCCTATTTTCTAAATTCTTTTAGTGTTTGAATTACTTTTATCATTGATTCTCTAGAATTTTCCAGGTATGTTGGCACATCATCTACAAATAGTTATTTTACTTCTGTAAGAATTTGTATGCTTTTAATTGATTTCTCTTATCTAATTGTATTAGCTGATATCTCTAATATGTAGTAGTAGTAGTAGTAAGGATAGTAGTAATAGATATTGGGAATTTTTGCTTTGTTTGTGATCTTAGGGGAAATGCCTCTGGTGTTGCTTCAATAGGATACTGGTTTCAGAACTATGGTGTGTGTGTATGTGTGGGTGTGTGTGTGTGTGTGTGTGTGTGTGTGTGTGTGTGTGTGTATTTATGTAAGAAATACATAATTCTTGAATATTTTTGTCATGATTGGGTATTGAATTTTGTCAAAGCATTTTCCAGTATTCCTGAAGATTATCATAGTTTTTTTTTCTCCTCCTTCATCTATTAGCATGGTACATTATATTAATAGGTTTCCTAATATTGAATCAATCTTATGGAATAAATTTAATTTGGTCATCTTATTTTATTATATGATGTTGAATTCTATTTGCTAATATTTGATATAGTATACTTTTGCATTGTTATTTACAAATAATATTGACCTATTGTTTTCTTGCATTGTGTGGGTTTTTGCACTATTTTTATTCAAGTTTTGCTATCAGTTTTGGTATCAGACTTGCCTCATGAAAAAGAATTATGAAGCATTTTTTGTTTTCAGTGCTTTGCAATAATTTAGGGAGGCTTGGGACTGCTAGAAGTTTTTATATGATTATTGTATGAAACCATGTTGAATGGTGCCTTTCAATGGGTTAGTTTCCCGATCACTTTGTCTACTGTATTTTTTCAGAAATTAGTCTCTCTAAGCTTTCTATCTTGAATGGGGTCAATTTTGGTAATCTGTATTTCCTTAGAAAATTATTTGTTGGGGCGCCTGGGTGGCGCAGTCGGTTAAGCGTCCGACTTCAGCCAGGTCACGATCTCGCGGTCCGGGAGTTCGAGCCCCGCGTCGGGCTCTGGGCTGATGGCTCAGAGCCTGGAGCCTGTTTCTGATTCTGTGTCTCCCTCTCTCTCTGCCCCTCCCCCGTTCATGCTCTGTCTCTCTCTGTCCCAAAAATAAATAAAAACGTTGAAAAAAAAATTTTTAAAAGAAAATTATTTGTTGCATCTGGATTTTCAAATACATTTTTATAGAGATTTGTGAATTAGTTTCTTAGGAATTTTAAGTATTCCTTCTATTTCAGTGGATATTCCTTCCTTGTCATTTGCTATTTTATAAATTTTACTTTATCTCTATTTTTTCTTGATTAGCTAGTGGTTTATCTATTTTTTAAATTGGTTAAAAATCAGTTAGATCTAGACCTAGGTCTACGTCTATGGCTTTTTTTTTTTAAAGTAATGTACCTTATTAATCTCTTCTTTTAATTTTACATTTCCTTCTTCCTGCTTTCTTTTGTTTTCTTTTGTACGTTTTCTGATTTTGTTGTTGAACTAGGAATTTGTTGAATTTTATATTTTTATTGATAAATAAAATACTGTATTCTTAGTGTAGAACTATGAACTTAGTACTGTGAGTTTTCCTGTGGTTTTTATTTTAAATATAACCCATAGATTATGATATGTAGAGATTTTGTTTTTATTTGTTAGAAATGTAATTTGCATGGTTTCCTTCTTTTGCCCAGGTGGAAGTGCTTTTTGTTTTTTTTATTTTTTAAAATAATTTCTAGTCTTATTGCACATCAATCTAACGTGTTATTTATAACACATATACTTCATGGAACTCACTGATGTTTTCTTGGTGTGCTAATATATGATCAATACAAACTAGATGTGTTCTGTATTACAAAGGTAAAGTGTTTGAAATATATTCATAAAAAGTCGCCCTCATTGCTTATGTTCATTAGGTCTTCTTTATTCTTATTTATTACCCTTCTCAACATTTGATCTGTGTTTTAATGAGAATGGTTTATTAAAGTCTACTAATTATTAGTACACTTCTTTCTGTGTCTCCTTGTATCTCTTATATTTGCTTCATAAAAATGATTGCTTATTATTTGGTGTGTAAATACTCATAGTAAATATGACTGATAATGTTATATTTACTATCATTGTTGTTTTTAGCATTAAATTTTACTCTTTTTGTTATATTTAATGCAAAATAGCCCTCACTGCTTTCTTCTTGCTCCATTTTTCTAGGATATTTTTTGTCCATCCCTTTAGTTTTAGTCTTTTAGAATCACTTGGTTTTAGGTATGATTTTTATGTACCACACTGAGTTGTAATTGTGTTTTACTTTCTGAACCAAATTGAAGTCTTTCTTTTAATAGATGATTTAATCCCATCACATCTATTGATATAACTAAAATGTTCCATTTCAATTCTTAAATTATTTTATAATTATGTGTATTGTGTATTTACTATGTTTCTTTGTCTACCTTTAAGAGTACTCTTTGGAGTTTTACTTTTAAATTTAGACAGGTGTGTATTTTGTTCTAGTGCATACCTGTGTACTTTTTATTATCTGGCTTGTAAACATTTTTTTTAAGATTTTATTTTTCAGTAGTCTCTACACCCAACATGGGGCTCAAACTCACAATTCCGAGATCAAGAGTCATATGCTCTTCCAACTGAGCCAGCCAGGCACCCCTGGTTTGTCAAGATTTTAATGGTATCCTGTAGCACCTACCTATTGCCTGAACAACAGTCATTGACATCGAGCTTACTTTAGTTTTCTTTTTCCCTCTCCTTTTCCCTCCATTTAAAAAGTGCATTAGTTCTCTTTGTCTCAATGTATAACATTTATACATTAATTTTCCACCCCTGTCCCTACCCTTGTAGGATGTAGAGATGAAAACTAATATAATCTACATTTTTATTTATTCATATTCTTACCATCAGTCTTAGTGCTGAAGTACTCTTAGTCCTCTCTTGGTTGGATTACACTTACCTGCTAATAGATTTCTTGAGGGCTAATATCGTATAGAATTCCCTAAGTTCTTGTATGTGTAAAACTGCTTTTCTATAACCTTAATAGTTAAAGCACATCTTGACTAGATATAGACTTTTGGTCCACCTTTTCTTTTATTAAGTTTTAGGAAAATGATTTCTTTGCTGTGCATGCTGTTTTTGAGAATTCTGATGGTAATATAATTCTTTTTTTTCCTTCTAAATATGTAGACCTTGAGATTTTTATATCTTTGAAGTTGGATAGTTTTAATAGGCTAATTAATTAACTATTGCTGTGAAACAAATTACTTTAAGAGCTTAGTGACTTAGGGGCACCTAGCTGGCTTAGGAGATCATGTCACTCTTGATCTTGGGGTTATGAGTTCAAGCCCCACATTGGGTGTAGAGAGTCCTTAAATAAAGACACTTGAAAAATATGTTTTAAAAGAAGAACTCTGTGGCTTAAAAGCAACAGAAATAATTATTAACTCAAAGTTTCTATGAGTCATAAACTTGGGAACATCTTTGTTGGTGATCTGGTTTGAGGTTGTAGTAAAGCTGTTGGCTGGGACTATAATTATCTGAAGGGTTGAGTTGCATCTGCTTTTAAGATGACACACACATACTGCCAAGCTGGTGCTCAATTCTCCATGTGACCTTCTCCATAGAGCTGTTGTTGTCCTTATGCCATGATGGTTGGCTTTCTCTAGACTAAGTGACATAAGAGAGCAAAATGGAAGCTGCAACATCTTTTAGGAGCTAGCCTTGGTATTTTAGTTGTTTTGGGTGAGTGGCTAACTTGGTCCCTCTTACACCAGTCTTGTTGGAAACAGAAGTCTCTTGACCATTATTTCTTTCATAGTTTTTATGCTTCATGCTGTATTTTTTCTTTTCATGGTACTTCAATTATGTATATGTTTGGCATTTTAGGGTGTAGAATCTATTATTTTATGCTGAAGAACATTGATATTTTATCAGTTAGTTAGCTTGGCTGAACTCAAACTCTAAACTTTGTCTTCCTATAGTGGACAGTAACTCAAATCTCTGTTCAGTTTAGACTTTTAACTGGCTGCTTAGAGTCATCCCATACTTGCATAGATTAGAGGTCAGCTAGATATTTGAACAGATTTATATGGAGAATTTTGGGTTTTCCTTCTCTGGATCTCATTTCTGGACTTTCTCCATTCATTTTATACCTCCTGTAATTATTCTGAGCTCTTTTTCAAATTCTGTCAATTAATAAACTCCAGGCTTTTATCCAAGTTTTTAGTTACCTTCTTTCAGTTTCTCCTTTCTTTTGGTCACTCTCCATTTCCTTCAACTATTTTGTCTAGAGTTAATATTACATAGGAGGATTTGTTTCAATGAAAGTTTTATGACACTATTTTAAAAAAGTTTCTGCTTCATCTGTTTTAGTGAGGCCTTCCCTAATTTTGCTATCTGAAAATTGCAGAACCAGCCATCCCCTCCTGGTGCTTCATTTTTGTTCACAACTCTTATCATCAGTTGATATGGAATGCATTCTAACATTTGTTTTCTGTTTTCTCCAACTAAAATGTAAGCTCTTAGAAAGCAGATGTATTTCTCTCTTGTTCAGTGCTATTTCTTCACTTCCTAGGACAGATCAGTTTAGTGGTTAATAAATATTTCTGTATGCATGAATGAATCAATGCATTAATTTATTTCTTTTTCTATATCCTTGTTTAGTGCCCGAAAGGCCGTGGATGAGGAAGAGGAAGCAGTTGAAGAACGTCGGAATATGCGAAATATTTGGGTGACTGGCAGAAAAGGTTTAACTGAAAGGGAAGCAGCAGCCCTTATAGTAGAAGAAGCCAAAAGGATTCTGCAGCAGGATTTAGCTGAAATGGGAGTGCAATGGAATCCATATTCCCTTTTAAATTCTAATACACACTCATTGACCAGCAGTGAGCCAGAAGTAAAGGAACAGAAACTTACACCCCAAACTAAGAGATCTTGTAAAAGATTAATATCAAAGAAAAAAAGTAACTCAGTGTTTAATGATTCTTTTGCTAAGCATTCACCAACTACAGTGCAAGATTTAGTTAAATGTGGAGAGAATAGAAATTCCTTTTATTACAAGTTACAGAATGGGAATCAAGAATCCCAAGTACATTCCATTTCCAGAGCAAGAAAACGGGCTTCTTTGAACAGAAGTAAAGAAAAGCTAGTAACCTCTCTGAATGAGGGGAAAAAAAGCACTAAGAATGTTGCTCAAACTCTCTTATTTGAGAAAACAAAAAAAGAATCTTTGAGTTTCAGTTCAGAAAAGATGAGTACTGCCTCTCGATCTTGGAAACGTGATAAGCATCTAACACAATCCAGAGATAGTAGCCCTGTGAAAGACACTGGGATGTATAGAATTGATTTACAGGAACAAACTATGTCTAATCCTGTTTATTGTGAAGACTCAATTACCTTAGATAAGAAGAATATGGAATTTAGAACTCCAGAACCGTTTCCTAAAAATGTATCTTACTGTGCTGAGGGAAAATATAGCAAAGCATCATTCTCATCACAAACAGAACAAAGTTCAAAGAACAAAACAAAAACTAACAATATTCTTGTGGAACATTTTATCACAGAATCCCAGAGTAAAAAAGTGACTTGTCATCCCACTAGTACAGTTAGTGAAAACGGAAGAGCACTAGCTTTTGTTGAGTCAGAAAAAATAAACAAAGTACTGATGATACAAAGTGATTCAAAAACCCAGAATGTTTATGTAAAACACCATGACACCCATTCAATTAACCAGTGTGCAGAAAAACAGTCTGATAAACAAACAAACACTTATACCAAACAGAAAAAAATATTAGAGAGACAAATGCCCTGTGAGACAGGCAGTAGTTATATGAATAAAGACTCAAATGGTATTATCAAGTGTGGAATTATGAAGTTTAATGGTGAGGAAAATAAATCAAATAATTTTCAGGTATCAGGAGATAATATAAACAGCACTGAGATACTCAGTAGAATACATCCCCCAACTGGAGCATTTGGTAAATCAGGAGGCCAGCATGAGGATTTTCTAAATCCCTCTAAAATACAAGAAAAAACAGAAGCTTATGCAGCAAACAAAACTAAAAATAATTGTGTTTCTGACTTAGGTTTAGTTCTTTGTGAATTTGAAGATAGTTTGTACCTGGACACTCAGTCAGAAAAAATTATACAACAGATGGCAACTGAAAATGCCAAACAAGAAGGAGCAAAGGATGCCAACCTGGCAACAGAGACAATGCTGAAGAGTTTAGACAAACAGAGCTTGGTGATCTCTTTTCAGAATGAGATTCATATTACTTTTCCTGGTGAACGACATTCTCCAGGAATGACAAATATAGATCATTTGGAGGATAAGACTGTAGATACTGTGAAACAAAGCACCAATTCACATGGAGTTGATGTCCTGACTCCAGAAAGCTCAATTTTTCATTCTCCAATACTCTTGAGGGAAAATGGCCCTTGTTTTAAAAGGAATGAACTTTCTGTCACTGACTCTCAATTAAATAGTTTTCTTCAAGGTTATCAAACACAAGAAGCTTTGAAACCAGTTATACTACCGCCTCCCACTGGTGTAGAAGTAGAATGTCTACCAGCTCCTGAAACAAGTTTGAATTTGAGTGATAGCTTACTATTTGACAGTTTCAGTGAAGATTACCTAGTGAAAGAACAACCTCCTGATACACAAGCAAAAGAACCCCTTTCTTCTGAACTAATGTCAAACTGTTCCAGTCATTCTCTGTGTCTACAACCAGAGGGCCAACTTAGAAAATCAAATATGAATGAGAATCAAGATAATCAGCAACAGTTGACTTGTTTCAGTGAGGAGTCTCTTATATTTTCAGAGTTGGATTCTGCTCAGATGGTTGAAGCTTTGGACAATGTAGATATATTTCCTGTCCAAGAGAAACATAATACCGCAGTGTCTCTTACAGCATTAGAACTAAGTGATCCAGGGACTGTCAATAATGATTATTCACAAAGAGAAATAATTGGAAGAGATAAAGATGAAAAGTCTAAAAAATCCAAATTAACTGAGATAGGGCAAAATAAATCGCTCATATGGTCAGGGGCATCGTTTGATTTAAGTCCAGGACTGCAAAGAATTTTAGATGAAGTGTCCAGTCCTCTAGAAAATGAAAAGCAAAAATTAGCCACTACAAACTTGTCTAGTTTAAAAGGGGAAAATATGGAGTTAAATGGCAAACAAGTAATTTCAAATTTGGAGCCAAATCAAGTTCCGGGAATTTCATTTTTCCCTAATGTTGAAATAAAGAGCAAGATTGGAGCACTGGAGAACGGTGCCCTTCATGGTGAAACCTCATCCCTCTTGCCTTGGAAAGAGAGCTGTATAGTTGATGATAACGGACTCATTCCTCCTACACCCATCCCAGCATCTGCTTCTAAGCTAGTGGTTCCAAGTATTCTTGGAACATCTTCTGTAAAACTCCAGAAAATGCATAGTGTTTTACAGCTTGGTAAAAGTTACTCATTTGGCTCATCTTCAGATATTAAAAACCAAGATTTAAGTTCAGAGAGTAGAGATGGTTTAAAAAAGGATAGACCTATTAGAGACACAAGTTTTTCACTGCAGTTGTCACAGGATGGATCGCAGTTAACTGCAGCCTCATGCAGCCCAGAAAGCTTGGCCATAATTGATGTAGCAAGTGACCAAATTCTCTTTCAAACATTCATTAAGGAGTGGCAGTGCAAAAAGAGATTTTCCATCTCACTGGCTTGTGAAAAGATCAGTAATTTGAGGTCTTCTAAAAATGCTGCTATTGGTGGTAGGTTTAAGCAAGGTAAGAATTTTTTCTTTAATTTTTCATATTTTCATGTTTATATGTAAAATAGTGAATTGGGATGAATGTACTAAATTTATTCCAATTTAATTAAAATTTCTTCTATATGGGTTTACCTGTAGAACAGCTTATTGTTCAGTGCAACTAGATTAATAATAGTTGCCATCTGGTATAAGTGATGGGCGACTCCAGGGTGTGAGAACTGAGCACTGAGAAAAAAGGTCAAGCTGGGATACTGAAATAATGCAGACCTCTAAGGCACTACTTATTACTGTGGCCCTGATCCGCTGTTATAGCTCTGGTCTAATCAGGCCTGTGTCTGCCTCTTTTCTTCAAAAGCCAGAAATCCCTAAACAGCCTTGCCACAGGAGCTCCCCACACTAGGTGGTCCAAAGGGAGTTCTATAGCAGTCTTGTCTCTCAGGACATGGACATAGTACCCAAGCTTATTGCTGCTGCAGCCATCCCAGTTGTTGTGGCTGGTACATGGGCCAGCACTGGGATAGTTTTTGGCAGCTTGATCATTGGGTATATCAGGAACCTGGCTCTCAAACAGCAGCATTTCTTCAGTTCTATTCTGGTTTTTGCCATGTGTCAGGCCATGGTGCTAATTGTTGCCTTTCTTATTCTTTTCACTTTACGAGGCTTTATGGAGGTCATCTACCTGTCTCTGCTGCTTCAACTCCAGCCCATATCTGGTGCTGGAGTGTGCTAAGCTTTACCATTAAACGCAATGTTTCTTTTAAAAAATCATATAAATTTGTATATTTAACACATAATATAATATTTTATATAATATATAAATGTTAGAATATAAGTTTGTAAAAACGAATATATTTTGAATATGGATCACCATTTTTGGTATCTCATTTTTTATTAATCATCAGTGCTTATGAATTATTTTCTATTTAATTAATTAAAATAATTAATTTGTATTATATAATCTACTTAGATAATCACAAAAGTACATAGAAAATTGGCACTATATTTTTAACAATGTATGTTAACTATATTTTTCAATACTTACCTCAAGTAGACTTATAACCTTTACTGATATTCATGAGTTCTATACCAAAATGTTGATCCCAAATCCTCACAGAGCCCTTCCACATTTTAAGAGAATTGAACCAAATAATGCCATGCATGTATATTCCTGTCTTACTTCATGACAGTAAGGATTCTGTATCTTGGGGAATAGCTGTAGTCAGCTTGACGACCTGCTGTAGAAACCAAAGATTTGATCAGATTTCTTAAATCTCTGTATTTATGAATGAATTTGTTCATAAAAGTTTGAGTATTTGTCTGATCTTCAATTCATGGAACACATGTTTTTCTTTTTAATTTTTTTTATTTGAGTATAATTGACAATCAATGTTATATTAGTTTTAGGTGTACAACATAATGATATGAGAAGTTTATACATTATACTATGTTCACCATGAGTATAGCTACCATCTGTCCCCATACATTGCTATTACAATATCATTGACTATATATATTCTTTATGCTGTGCTTTTTAGTCCCATGACTTATTCATTACATAACTAGAAGCCTGTATCTCCCATTCTCTTTAGCCATTTTGCCCAACCCCCCCACCTCCCCTTCCTTCTAGTAACCATCAGTTTGTTCTCTGTATTTATAGGTCTGATTCTGCTTGTTTGTTTATTCATTTATGTGTTTTTGTTTTAGATTCTATTTATGAAATAATATGGTATTTGCCTTTCTCAGTCTGACTTATTTCACTTAGTGTAATACCCTGTAGGTCCATCCATGTTTCAAATGGCAAGTTCTCATCCCTTTTTATGGCACCATAATATTTCATTGTATATGTATACCACATCTTCCTATTCATTTGTCTGTAGATGAACACTTAGGTCATGGAGCAAATGTGTTAATGACAAGTTTTATATATGTTTTGTGTTGACTAGTACTTTCCATTTTTCATTCAACAAATATAAAATTGAGCACATTCTTTGAGCGGTTAGAGGGGTAAAATTGTTCACTTAAATTTAACAACTGTGTGCCAGTTATTAGACTGGTTCTTGACCTGTATTTGTAAAGTTGGAGATCCATTATTTCAGAAAAAATGTTGACTCTGGATACAAAATTATACCTGATTCTTCACCAAGAAGTAAGATACTTGATTTTTTTGAAGTTTCTTAGTGTTAAGAATTTCTGAGTTCAGGAGTGCCTATGTTGGCTCAGTCAGTTGAGTGTCTGACTTCGGCTCAGGTCATGATCTCACACCTCATGGGTTTGAGCCCTGTGTTGGGCTCTGTGCTGACGTCTCAGAGCCTGGAGCCCACTGCAGATTCTGTGTCTCTGTCTCTCTCTCTCAAGAATAAACATTTAAAAAGAAAAAAAGAATTGCTGAGTTCACTACAAAATTTTTATAGTATACCAGTGGTCTTTATTTGTTTCAGTTATAGCAATTCAAAATGTAGCTTTAAAAAATTTAGTTAATACCCACTTTAGTTATTATTATAGATATATTTTAAGATATCTTTGATAAATTTTTCAAAGTGACAGTTATCTTAATTGATGGGAAGCCTAGAAATATCTTACATATACCTTAAAAAGACCATCCAAATAATGCATATTATGGGGATCTGGAAATGTTGCCAATCAAATAGTTTTTTTTATCATTATCATTGTTTTAACATTCAGTTTAATGGCTTTATTTTGAGATTTTTAACTATTTCACTTTTGATTTATTTAGTTAGCCTACCTCAGGAAACCCCTATTAGAGATGATGGAGTTCCTGTTAAAGGTTGTGATGACATCTTGGTGGTTGGTCTGGCAGTGTGCTGGGGTGGAAGAGATGCCTATTATTTTTCACTGCAGAAGGAACAAAAGCATCCTGGTAAGTAATCACTATTTGATTAAGTCACCATATAATTTTTAAGATAATCTCTATTAGGATAGTGCCTTTTTTGTTGAGAATAATTTCCTGATATTTACCTAGAATTTATTTTTAGGATTAAAAAAATGGGGGGGGGGAGTGGCACATGTGTACATTATTTCATATATTCATTAGAATGAATGTCTTAAGTACTATTCTTACTCCCCTCTACCTATCACATAGGCTACTAATACTATCTTTTCTTCTTGGAGGTAGTGGAGTGGAGCCTTAGGGACTCCCTGGATATCTTAGGGGATTGCTCTGAAGATTGGATCACACCAGTTTCTTTTCAGACTTTTTTCCTGTCATTGACTGTGTCTGGAACTTATCTAGTGACACTGATAAGCTGAACATATACAATAGTTGAATCATACAGCCTTTGTAGAAGTCTTTGGAATAGAGAGGATATGATCTAGAAATACCTTGTGATCTGATTACAGTTGCTGCATTACGTACCTGACATAATTGGTTTTAGACAGGAGCAAAATTAATAAGTAAACATTTTAAAGAATGCCATACAATGTATGTGTTCCTGAGTAAGCATGAAATTTTTTTCAGTTGTGTTGAGGGAAAATGTGTTATGTTGAGTACTTTTTTTTTTTAAGATGTAACACTATACGTTCATACTAAACCTTTTTAAGGAGTTCATTTAAAATTCATTTCAAAACACCCTTTTCTGTCTTTAACTCCTTATTCTGGGAAATGTAAATTTATTTTTAGAAATCTTCATATTTAGAATTGTCTCCCACCTAATTAAATAGAACAATATAAATTACATAGCATAAGCCTTAATTTTTAGAATATGAAGCTTCGTGCTTGCTTCGGCAGCATACACACTAGAATATGAAGCACTTCATCTATATGATCAACATAACCTGAATAAGGTCATGCTGAGTTATTGGTTACATGGAAGTAAACCCTTAGATTTCCGAGTCTTTTTTCAGTCTTTTTATTAAAGATTGCTGCTTCAAATGAATGCATGTAATTTTTGCCTTAAGCCTTTTTGTTTGTCTGTTTTTTAAAGAAATTAGTTCCAGTTTGGTCCCACCTTCTCTGGATCCAAGCCTGACTGTGAAAGACAGAATGTGGTATCTTCTGTCTTGCTTTCAAGAGGAATCTGATAAAGAACGTTCTATTATCATCTATGACTTCATCCAGAGCTATAAAATTCTTCTTCTGTCTTGTGGTATCTCCTTGGAACAAAGTTATGAAGATCCTAAGGTTTCATGTCTTATTTAATTTTTACTATACTTAAAAAAACTTTTTTAATGTGTAGTGTTAATTCTTAAATGACTTGGTATTTATTTAACTCCAACAATGAAGCTTACATTTTTCAGAGTAGTCATTCCTTTATCCAGTAATCTCATCCACCCAGAACAGAATGTTAGGCACCAAAATACCTCTATGTAGATAAAAACAGTGATTCCACAAATTCTAAGCACTAAAATTTATATCTTTCCTCAGAGATTTAAAAAAAATTTATTTTGGTTATGTTTTAAGTTTTCTGTCTCATAGTAAATTAGAAATGAAGTGAGAATTGTCAGATTTAAATATATGGTAGCAGGTTGTTTCAGATGTCCATGAGTATAGAGGCAGAAAATAGGAAAAATGTGTAGATAATAAGCCATCTAAAAGGACAACATTTAGGGCCATTTAGCATAGGGGCAAATCACCTTATTAGCCTCTGTGAACTTTGCTTATAATAATAGCAAAGCATGATATGCTTTTCATAACGATGACTCTGAGTTATCAAGGAAAGGGTAACTTACATTATTGTAACATAAACAGTATAATGCATTTTCATATGACATTTATTAACAGTATCATAGCTTTCAAAGGAATATCATTTTCCCCCTATTGATACTGAATACATGAGGTGTATAGAATATTAATTTTGAATTGATATATGATACTACTTGATTGTTATTAGCAATATAATCAATAATAGGATAAATCAATAGGATAAATTTCTTAGTTTCTTTAGCTTTTTTAGGGAAAGATTTTCAAAGGCAATATCAAATAAACTGAAGATACTGGCCTTTTCTGCAGTTCAGGCTGGGCTTGGTTTACATGTGATAAATTCCATGTAGTTTTTAAACTGACATTTCCTGGATATAAAAAGTTGTCACTTAATTTTGATGTTCCAGAGTCCAAAAGGAGAATATGGGTAATATGAGCTTCTCATTAAAACTACTGTAGCATCTCAGATGTATTGTAGTACTTTTTACATAAACTATTTGAAAGATTCCACAATCAGTTTTGTCAGTCACAACACTTTTGATGTAAGAAGATAAACTATTAATTTAAAAAAAAATTTTTTTTAATGTTTATTTATTTTTGAGACAGAGAGAGACAGCATGAGCAGAGGAGGGGGGAGAGAGAGAGTCGGAGACACAGAATCTGAAGCAGGCTCCGGGCTCTGAGCTGTCAGTGCAGAGCCTGACGTGGGGCTCGAACTCACGAGCTGTGAGATCGCGACCTGAGCTGAAGTCGGACGCCCAACCGACCGAGCCACCCAGGCGCCCCTAAACTATTAATTTTAAAAAGCTCACTTTTATAAGAAACATTTGCCAACTTTTACATCAAACTACCGTATTTGATATTCTCTAAAAGGTTTCTGTTCACCAGTTTCTAATGTGGATGGCAGGATATGAAAATGTCTCCCAGCTTTGCAGGCTTACCAGGTTCCAAAAGTAAGAGTGGTGTCAGCAATATATGGCTTCACCCTTTCAGGTATCTGACATAATCAAACTAAAAGACAATATCATTTCTTGCTTGGAGCGGCTTTTAAGATGTTAATATTGGATTTTCCTCCTTACAAAGCCCATTTATTCATTTACTTAGCCATAACTACTATTTTTTCCTTCAATGCTTTAACCTTTATGTTACAATTCCTAAGGGCCTGATGGGGCAGGATGTGCCTTCACCCCTTTTGGAATAGTTACAGTTTCTTGCTTAGGAATCATTCATTTCCAGCCCTTATACCTGTAGTCCTGGTCCTGTGACCCCTATTATCAGCTAAGAGGAAAAAAGTTGAGGTGATGTGGGAAAGAAAGTATGTTAGCACCTTCCCCCCGCCCCCCGCCTTAGTTCCTCAGATCCAAACAGACAAATATATCCAGTGGGGACTCCTTTAGCCCCACTCATGTTCATGTTGAGTGTGAGCATATACTCACATACCATGAAGGCATGAAAGCCATCTCTTCCTGCCTTTCTCTTTCCCCATTTACGACAACCAATGTTTTAATTGCCTATTTCAGTTCTCTGTCAAACTAGTACTGAGGAGGATATCTCTTTGCCCATCGTTGAACATTATGGGCTGTAAAGTGTGTTCTTTAGTCTGAAGAAATAACAGTCAGCCATTCAAACTGGTGCAATTTCTTCTTCTGTTCTTTTAATAGTACCCAGAGCATTTGCCCCTACAATCAGGTAAGCAAAGCACAGTCCAGAGTCAATGTCTGTTCCTATTGGACCCATTTGTAGCCCTCCAAGGCTACTAGCATTAATTTCACCTGCCAGCTATATTCATGACCTTCCTAACAAGGAATCTGCTAAATAACCATCTGCAGTCTCGGTCCCTCTTGTTGGCAGATAGAATAGTTTGTTTTGGCACTCTGTGCCTCAGGGGGTGCAAGAGGAATATGTCTAGATTCAGCCCATCTCTGCATTGCTGCAGTGAACCAGGCCCACTCATTTCACAGATCCAGGTGTCCATCTTCCAGGGTCATACAGGGACATTGGCTTGATGATTCTAGTCACCTTCCTAGCCTAGAAGGGAATTCTTCTGAAAGGCATTAATGTGTCCTATTTTGATGCACCCCTTCAAATTTCTATAAGGACCGTGTCCCAGAAGAGGACCCTTCTTTAATAGGCCATGTGTCCATTGCCTTCCTGATTGACATTTTGGCAAAGTTATTGGGCATTATTTATGAGCCAGTGAAAACCCAAACAGAGCTTTTCCCTAGCTCTGTTCAATTCTTTCATCACTGCTAGGAAAACAACATGCAATTCAGCACACCAGGATGATCTTTTCTATCTTCTTTAATTAGAATGATGGCCTTCCAAAGCAGGATATTGTCCATTCACTTCGGAACTGCCATCCACAAACCTAGCAGCTCTTTATCAGTCAGTCAAGGACTGTTTCTAGAGCACTGTCCAAGTGACAATGGAATCCAGCAGCTCCTCCTCACACAATTCCAGAGTCAAGCCGAGGAGAAAAGAGGCTCCCTGCTCTTGAGTATCTCTTCTTTTCATTCCCCAGGCAGCAGGATCCTGTATAAACTGTTTCCATTTTATTATGGAACTCTACTGGGCACTGCCATCTCCATTAGAGCAGTTCTCGGATATCACCCAACACTTTGTGGGTATTTCAGGTTTCAGGATCGTATTATATCCTTTAGTAATAGAAATAGCGTCAATTAATAATGTCAGATAAGAAGGCAATAAATACCCTCAAATGGAAATTCTCTTGTTTAAAGTCCCAGTAGTCATTGTCATGAGATGCTCACAAGCTCTGCCATTAGCCCCAGTCTCCACATAGGGCAATTGCACAGTTTGTCTTTACCAGCACTTGAGCTTTATTCCACACTGTGCGGGATTAGGCAATCTTACTGGTTCTCACTGAGCATGTCTATTTAACATTGCTTGAAGAGTGAATTTAGATGCCTTCTGTTTTACAATACTCATTATGGGACATGTTCCCCTGTTTGACATAATGTCCATTCCCAAAATGCAATCAGGTAAGGACCCAACCACCTCATCTAAAGCCATTTCAAACATACCAGTTCTCCTACAGACTTTTTCCTTAATTCCATCAACCCTTACGTTTCTAATCATAACCTTCATTAGGACTTCATCAAAAGGCTTTGGTTTTACAAAACTAGGTAGGGAAAGTGTTCCCCAACCAGGCATAACAACTCATTACCATAAAATATTTAGGTAAAGGAGATACAACTTCTTCACATAATTAAACATTCCAATTTACATAAGCCTATCAACGATTACATTTTTACATTTCTCTTAATCTAATTGTAGCCCAAATCAGGGCTTTACCAATGGGTTTTGGTACCATAGTTCCTGGATCTTCCATCAAAGAGTTCTGGAAACTTCTCTTTTCCACCTCCTGACAGTTTTACCTACGCTTGTCCTAAAGGCTTTGAGTCCCGAGGACGGGTTGAACCAAGGTACCCTAGCCCTTTTATTAACTTGATTAATCTGCCTAACCACTGGTCAGGTTTCTCATTGTACCTTTTGCCTTCAAGCTTTTAAAATTTCTCCAAATTATGGTGAATAGAGCAGTCTTGTTTGAGGCCCTTTAATGTTGGGGGACTAACGGAGGGGGGGGGTTGCTTTGACCCACCCAACCTTTGGTGGTGCTTTATTAAAACCTTTTATTTAATCCATCATTACCCATTTTATTCATCACATTTCTTAATAACCATCTAAAGATTTCCAGCCTTCTGGGGTGAGTCCTGTAACTCTCCTTTCTGTTTCCTCTTTCTCTTGCTCCTGTCAATATTTGCTTTATTCCCCTTATTTGTTATAACCTTTTAAAATTTTCCACCCTGTTGGGAAGTCTCTTGATTCTGGCCCTGCCTCTTCTCATTCTCATGTTAATAAATCTCAAGTTTTATTATCACCTCTAAGGCCTATGAGAGGAAGTGAGGTGGTAATTTTGATAAGGCTTCCCAAACTGTCCCTCAGTTTTGCAACAGTACAGTTATATGGTTAAAGGTCCCCCTTAAAGCATTTACTGTGACCTGGATAATCTACTGATTTCAGTGGGTAAATATCCCAGTTATCATAAAGCAGTCCCATATGGCTTGCATATGAAGAATATCAGCTCCTTTATCTGGGGTGTTCCACTTGGCATTTATAAGAGAAAAGGGACAGTCTCCCTCTCAGGGTAAACAGACCTTACAGTGGCTTTTATCCGGTGTACCAGGCCAGCTGTTTCCTTGACAACAACCTCGCTTGTGTCTGGATCACATACACTCAACTATGATTATACTGTAGTGAGCTGTGGGGTCTTGCATCAACCCTCTGCCTTTCGTTCTACAGCATCCAAGACCAGACCCTCCTCCTAAATTACTCTCCTAATCCATTTTAGTAAAGGTTCCTCAAGAGGCTGATGATAGTAGGTAGGGCGCCTGGGTGGCCCAGTTGGTTAAGTGTCTGACTTCGATTTAGGCCATGATCTCATGGTTTGTGAGTTCAAACCCTGCAAAGGGCTCTGCACTGACAGTGCTGAACCTGCTTGGATTCTCTCTCTCTCCCTCCCTCCCTCCCTCCCTCCCTCCCTCCCTCTCCCCCTTTCTCTCCCTCTCTCCCTCTCTCTTCCTCTCTCTCTCTGCCCCTCCCCCACTCACTCTGTCTCTCAAAATAAATAAATAAACTTAAAAAAAAAAGACTGATTATACTGATCCACAAAGGGAAACAGCTTCACACTGTATCCCCTAGTTTTGGTAGTTTGTAGGTATTGCTCTCCTACATTGATTACCTTAATGATGACCAGAGGTCTTAGGGCTACTTTGTGTTGCCCCTGTACAGATGACTTTGAGGCTACTGGCTAGAGCTCAGACCGACCCAAATCTGAACTTGGTTTAGCATCAGGGTGAGACCCAGCACTTTTATTTAGCTATTACAGATAACAGTAACCAGGAGATTGTATGTTTAGTGTGATTATTATTTTTTATTTCGTTACATATCTAATGAGCCAACTCCTTGGGGGTTAGGTCTACCATTTCTAAATTGCATTGGTAGCTTTTACCTTTAGTAACTATAGTGTAACTGCAGTTTCACATCATGGGTCACTAGGTAGCATCCAGCTATCAAAGGATCATAATCTCCACCCTTTTATCCTTTCTCTTCATAAACCATATGTTTCTGTGAGCCAGGCCCTTCTAGCAAGTTCTGCTTCTCTGACACCAAAAAAAACCAAAAAAGTGTTCTGAGACCAATTCTTTTTTTTAATTCTTTTTAATGTTTACTGATTTTTGAGAGAGTGAGAGAGAGAGCAAGCAGGAGAGGAGCAGAGAGAGGGAGACACAGAATCCAAAGCAGGCTCTAGGCTCTGAGCTGTCAGCAGAGCCCAATGCAGGGCTTGAACTCACAAACTGAAAGATCATGACCTGAGCCGAAGTCAGAGGCTTAACAGACTGAGTCACCCAAGCACCCCTATTGAGACCAGTTCTGATGTGTTTGCAGGGTTTTCCCCCACACCATCAAGCAATGCTGGAAACACCAGCTGGGTATTCTACAACTCAATTCTGACAGTATCTACCTGGAAATAGCATCAAATTCCACAGGTTAAGGGTCAGTGCCACAGACTGCCCACTATCTTGAGGCCAGTTGCAAGCCCAAATTAACACATATGCTCCTGACCAACTGACTACAGACTGGAGATTCCAAGGACCCCCGCTTTCCGAGGACATCTGGCAAGGACTTCAGGTGCCAGTTGTAAATCCAGGTTGTTACCTGTAGTCTGACCAACTGGCTGTAAATGAGAGGTTCCTGTGACCTGCACCCTCTTCAGATTCAATAAATTAAGTAGAGTGACTCACAAAACTCAGGGAAACATTTAGTTACATTTATCAGTTTATTATAAAAGGATATGATAAATGATACAGATGAACATCCAGACGGAAGAGAGATGCAGGGTAAGGTATGTGGGAAGGGAAAGGGAGCTTCCATCCTCTGTCCGAGCACACCACTCTCGCCAACACCTCCATGTTCCACAACTTCCAAGCTCTCCAGATCCTGCCATTTGGGGATTTTATGGAGCCTTCATTACATAGGCACGATTGATTAAATCATTAGCCATTGGCCTTCCAGGTGCCTCCCAGCTGGTCAGGGGTGAGACTGAAAGTACTCACCCTCCAATCACAGTTTCCTCTGGCAGCCAGCTCCCATCCTTAGGTAACCTAGGGGCATTCCGAAAGTCACCTCATTAACATAACAAGAGACACCTTTATCTCATAGTTAAGGAAATGTCAAGGGTTTTAGAAGTTCTGTCCTAGAAATGCGACAGAGACCAATTTTAAATTTCTTATTATAATTCACAGTATCACACTCCCCTATCAAACTACATTCTTAAGCTACAGAAGAAGTAAATGAGTCAGGTAGTAATTGTCAGAATTACAAGTAGGGCTTATATTTCCTAATTCTAATTTAGTTCTGATCTGCTAGATCACATAGCATTAGAAAATACAAGTCTAGTCTCATAGGAGAGCTAAAAATAGCAGTCATGATTTGTTGGATGGTCCTAGTGATAGGCCCTCATCCTGAGGGGAAAGCCCCCAGAGGCTTTCTAAAACTTTGAGTATGAAGTTTTAATGGTAAAACATTTATGTCTCACTTCTTATGATGTTGAAAGAATTTTTAAAAACCTAAAACTATATAGGCCTATCTTTACTAGAGTAGCTTAACCAAAATCAACCCTTAGTGGAGAAGAGTCCGTCTACATTTTCAGAAACAAAGTTTTAATTATCTGAAGTGCTAGGATTTCAAGCCTATTTCAGAACTATATCAGCAGAAGCTGTATCATCATTGTAGTGATGAAAAGTTGTAAGTTTTCCTTCTTTGAAAACTGCTCGAATTAGTACCAAAAATGAGTCCTGGGACAATTTATAATTATCCTTTCCTCCTCTTCTAGAAAGGCCACTGAATTGGTATTACATGAAAATGAGTGAGATTAGAAATGAGCATTTTCCCCTTTTAATTTAAGTGTGCACAAATGTCTTTGAACCCTCTCAGGTGGCATGCTGGTTACTAGATCCAGATTCTAAGGAGCCAACTCTTCACAGCATAGTTTCCAGTTTTCTTCCTCATGAGCTTCCACTCCTCGAAGGGATAGAGACTGGCCAAGGAGTTCAGAGTCTGGGGCTGAATGTCAACACTGAACATTCTGGGAGATACAGAGCCTCCATGGAGTCGATTCTCATCTTCAACGCTATGAATCAACTCAATTCTTTGTTGAAGAAGGAAAACCTTCAAGGTTAAAACGATGTTGCTGGCATTTTTGTGCTATTACAGACTGGTGTTGGTTTTATATTTAGACACTTTATCACAGGTCTTTATCACTCTTTATCACACTTTTTTTAAACTTTATTTATTTGAGAGAGAGACAGCAAGGAGGAAGGGCAGAGAGAGAGAGGGGGGAAGAGAGAGAATCCCAAGCAGGCTCTGTGCTGTCAGCACAGCTGCCACCATGGGGGGCTCCCTCTCACAAATCCTTGAAATCACGACCTAGTTGTTTTCAAGAGCCAGAGGCTTAAAGGACTAAGCCACCCAGGCATCCCTCTTTATCACTTTTAATGCAAATTCTATGTCTGGATTGTCCAGCACAGGGGTCAACAAACTTTCCTTAAAAGGTGAGAGATTAAATATTTTTACTTTTCAGGATGTTAATAAGTATTGCATAAGATACAAGGTATTGTGGTCAAATAATTTCAGACTTTCAGTTAATACAAAATTAAATAGTCTTTGCCTCAGGGCTTCTCAGAGTCTTTACTAAATTAACAGGCATCATGAATATCCAAAAGCAGTATATAAATGCTGGAACTCCCAATACAGTGTCTCTCAACTGTACTCTTTTCATAGAGTATCTTTGACACTAATATTCCAGAAAGCATACTGGAAAAAAATGATGTAGAATGACTACTCTGTTGAGAAGCATCAGTAGATAGAAAAATACTCTGATTCTTACTTTAGAAAACTTTTTCTTTACTCTTTGGTAAGAGCATTGGCTTCTTTGGTAAGAAGCCTCCATTTTTAGTTCTTTGTGCAAATGTGCATATCATGGAACCAGGAACATTGGAAATAATTTCAGGAGATTAACTCTTTCTAGTCAGTTTAGCAAATAAGTTTGGCTCTCTTGCTCTTGCCAAGGGTAGAAACAAAAACATTATCTTGGGAGAAATGCAGTTTATTGTAATATAGACTATTCACAAGATGGCCAGTTTTTCTGCCCTCTGTGTAGACAAAGATAGTGGTCTAGTGCTGAAGTAGAAAAGTGGGAAGTACTTTTATGCCTTTCATTGTTGGCCTGAGAGTGCTGCTTTGGAGACTGGATCTTGAAGAATTGCTTGGGTAGCACCTCTGAATTTGCCTAGAAAAATTCCATGTGTTTTTAGGTGATGATGCTAATCCAATCGTTTAGCTGGTGAATTAATGTCTTAGTTTTCTTGTTTTTTCTTCCAGATGTTTTCTGTAAAGTGGAAATGCCCTCTCAGTACTGCTTGGCCTTGTTAGAACTAAATGGAATTGGATTTAGTACTGCAGAATGTGAAAGTCAGAAACACATAATGCAAGCCAAGCTGGATGCGATTGAGACTCAGGCCTATCAACTAGCCGGGCACAGTTTTTCCTTCACCAGTTCAGATGATATTGCTGAGGTTGTATCATGGGAGTGCAGAATTTTAGAGTTTAAAATGATGTGTTTGTTTGTGTATGTGTGTGTATTTCCTAAATGTGTTTGCCTAAATGACAAAGATCAATTTTAAAAATTTTAGTTATTAGAGAACTTTGGAAATAGAGTATTCTAGTGTCTAATTTATAAATTATATCTGTATTTATGAGTTTGGAAGGTAGTAAAGAAACCTAGAATGTATGCTCCATGAGATTTACCTAGAACAGAGGAGGTACTCGGTAAATATTTATTGAACAAAAGATCTATAGTGATGTTACATAACAGTGTAGTTGTTTCTCCATGAAGTTAGACATTTCATGAAGTCTCACTCCTTCCTTCCCCCCAATTTTTTTTTTGGAGAACAAAATTAGATATTTTTCTCAGTTGTTAACGAAAAAGGGTATTTTGTGACTATTTGCTTTTTTTAAACCTACATAAGATTTTTATAAACTTACATACGTTTTGACACAGTTTATCCTTTTTTTTTATTTTCAAAGTTTGACATTCTATTCTTTTGTCTCCCCACACTCCGCAAAGGGTGGTTGGGTTGTTGTAGAGGGGTTACAAGTACAGGGTGGGTGCTTATACTCGATAGCATTGAGGTTCAGGTGTCTTACAGATGCAATTCAGTAATACAGCATATTGTAAAGATCACAGGCTTTCAAGCCAGTCTTCTTGAATTTGAATCCTGTCTCCTCCACTTAGTAATTAACTCTGAACCTTGGGCCAATACATTAACTCTTTATATCTCAATTTCTACATTGGTAAAATGGGTTATGATAGAAATACCTCACAGAGTTGTTGTGAGGAGTAAATGATGAATGTAAAACACTTAGAATAGTGCTCATCTCATAGTAAACATTCAATAAATGTTATATATACTCATATAAATGCCCCCTTTTTTTTTTTTTTTTTAATTTTTTTTTTCGACATTTATTTATTTTTGGGACAGAGAGAGACAGAGCATGAACAGGGGAGGGGCAGAGAGAGAGGGAGACACAGAATCGGAAACAGGCTCCAGGCTCTGAGCCATCATCAGCCCAGAGCCCGACGCGGGGCTCGAACTCCCGGACCGCGAGATCGTGACCTGGCTGAAGTCGGACGCTTAACCGACTGCGCCACCCAGGCGCCCCAATAAATGCCCCCTTTTTAAGCCACAGGGTTATGTTTTTAAAATAAGAGGAATTTTGTTTCTCCTAACCACAGGGTACATTTGTATTGAACTAGTGGTGCCTTTTTTGTTTATTTTTTTAATTTTTTTCTTTTGAGTTTTTTTTTTAATGTTTATTTATTTTTGAGAGAGAGAGACAAAGACAAAGCGTGAGCAGGGGAAGGGCAGAGAGAGAGGGAGACACAGAATCTGAGCTGTCAGCACAGAGCCTGACACAGGGCTCAAACTCATGAGCTATGAGATCATGACATGAGCCAAAGTTGGCTGCCCAATGGACTGAGCCACCCAGGCACCCCTCTTTTGAGTTCTTTAGCTTACAACTCCCAAACTGACTGCACATAAAATTACATAGAAGACTTATCAAAAACATAGGATCTCTGGATTTCAGCATAAGTAGGCTTGGGGCAAAGACAGGAATCTGTGCCCTTGTGATTCAGATGGGTACTAAGGCCATAGGCCTAGACTAAACTCTAGGCCAGAATAAAAGACCTTTGATGTTAATGGCTTGTTCTTAGGTCTTCATGTTAAAATGGAAATTATATTTAAGGTAATCTGACAGTTTCACACATTGACTGTTTAATCCTTAGTGATCTGAAGTTGAATCTTTGACCTGGGAAGGATATTACTAATCATCTAGAGCTGCACTGTCCAAACAGGAGCCACTAGCCACTTGTGGCTATTTATATTTAATTTAATTAAAATTAAATAAAATATATTAATTCAGTTCCTTACTTGTGCTAGACATGTTTCAAATGTTCTATAGCCACATGTGGCAAGTGACTACCATAATGGGGAATGCAAATATAGAACATTTTCATTATTGCAAAAAAGTTCTTTTGGATGGCACTGGTGTAGAGTGGGGATCAGCAAACTACATCTTGTGGGCTAGATCTGGTCTGCCACCTGCTTTTGTAAATAAAATTTTATTGGAGCACAGACACACCTTTTGTTCATTTACTTATTGTCTTTGGCTGCTTTTGGTCTATAATGGCACAATTGAAAAGTTGTGACAGACAGTAAAAACTGCAAAGCTGAAAATATCTGTTATCTGGCCCATTTTTGGAAATGGTTGTTGATTCCTAGTCTAGAGGGAAGCATGGGTTAAAGGAAAGAAAAAGGACTTTGGAGTCAGAGGACTATGGGTTCTAATTCTTAATTTTTCTGCTTTTTGGCCATGTAATGTTAAGCAAGTTTCTCCAACTGTAAACTTTTCAAATGTGTCACAGAATTGTTACATATATTACATGTGATGACACGTGTTAAAGCACCTAACATAATGGCCGACACAAAGTAAGTCCTCAATAAATATTAGTGCCTCATGCTCTCATCTAGTTCAACTACCTCATTTCACAGATCTATTCATTGAGACGTGGAGAGGTAATTTATGAAGTTTCCGCACTCAATTCTGAGGGTTTCACCAAAAACAGAAATGCAAGATAAAGAACCTTTAAAAACGTAACTTGAGATCTTTGAATTGTTTTAATTATGGTAGGTCTTTCCTCCTGGAATTGTTGATTTATTGCCACTTTAAATTAAAAAAAAAAAAATCCCTGCCCTGTATAGGCCTAGTTTCTTCAGTGGGTGCTTATGAGCCACTCTAGCTATCATTATTGCTACGTTGGGTTAGCCACCTTCTCCTGACTTTTGTGCCCAAGGATTCTGAGTCTAGCCTTATGGTGGTGGAAGTAGATGACTTTTTGGATCCCTTTCTACCTTAGTGTTCTCTGATTTTTGTGATCATATAATAGTCACAGAGCCTCCCATATTGACCCTCTATGAGGCCTAAATGGTTGAGTAGCCACGT
This sequence comes from Prionailurus viverrinus, assembly GCF_022837055.1. Lineage (NCBI taxonomy): Eukaryota > Metazoa > Chordata > Mammalia > Carnivora > Felidae > Prionailurus > Prionailurus viverrinus. The sequence goes on from NC_062569.1 coordinate 92,395,680, forward strand.
TGGTTACCACATCAAGGGGTATTTAGGAGAGTTCACAGTTGTCAGAGCAATTGCTAGTCTCAATGTCAATAGCTTATTTATCACTTGTTCAGCACAGAGTATACATTCCCGTGTTCTTGACTTTAAAAGCCTGGCATTGGTATTAATCTGATAGTGCCTAAATTAGGGTATAGACATACTTGACGTACAGATTTTTATTGCCATTATTTATTAAATGTGATATGATAATTTAAGATGTTATAAGAAAATCTCCGAAGCCATACTGAATTATATAGATTTTCTTAAATAACTTTAAAAAATGTTTGTGAATGTCAATGCTTGTGATTTAATTCTTGACTAAAGAAGCATTAATTTCTTGCAGGTTTTATTTTTGGAATTAAAATTGCCACCAAATGGAGAGAGAAAACATCAAGGCAGCAAGAAGACTTTGGGTTCTACTAGAAGAATGAATGACAATGGACGCAAGCTAAGGCTGGGAAAACAGCTCAGCACCAGTAAGGTGCTCTATGGGGCAGTCACAGGGCAGAAATTGAATTACTTTTAGCACTTTAGTGTCTTGAAAGAATGCTGACGAAAGCAAGATCCAGCATAGCCCAATATTTGAACTTATCCAGATAAAAACAAATTGGTTTGTGGTTCAACTGCCTGCAAAAACTGGAGACATTCCATCATGGAAAATCTGGACCATAATCTGATTTAGCAGTTGTGTCCTTCCTATCATTCAAACAGTATAATGGTTTATAAACTTAGATCTGTAGACATTATTTAGTCATTGACATCCACTACTCTTGGACTTCTAGTGTAACATAATTTATATAGTTATAGGTATATGAACAAAGGTGTGGAAGAATTAAAAAAGAAAAAAGTCCAGCCATTACAAATAAAACAGTTTAGGGGCAATTTTAGGACAAAATAGTAAGTTTTCCATGAACTTCTTTTAAGAATCTAATCTACTAAGTTCTTTTTTTTTTTTTTAAGTTTACTTATTTATTTTGAGAGAGAGAGAGTGAATGTGAGAGGGGCAGAGAGAGGGGGAAAGAGAATTGATCCAAAGCAGTCTCCACGCTGTCAGCGCAGAACCCACTGCAGGGCTGGAACTCATGAACCGTGAGATCATGACGTGAGCCAAAACCAAGAGTTGGATAACCAACTGAGCCACCCAGAGACCCCTCTACTCTACTAATTTCAAAGTAAAAGTACAAATCACAATCCATGGAAACTTTATGTTTAAGAGAGAAGAGAAAAGGCTTAATTTTACAGTTTTGCTGAACAAATTTTCAATGGAATAATAAGGGGTAGGAAATACAGCCACAACAGCCAAGGAGAAAGAAGTCCCCAGTTGCCATTCTGTAGAATTTTGACCCTAATATCATTAACTATGACTAACCTGCCCTAGGGAAGTTTCCACTGTTTCATTCTGTAACAAAACTTTTTGTTTTATCTCACTGGCCCTCTAACCTTCCAAGTTCCTATTTCTTAGCAGTTTACCAAAATTCTGTAGCATGGAAAATTCACAGTTTTGAAGATAAATGTCTTCTAACTTTCTTGACATGGAAACCATGAAAGTATTAGGGCAAAAGGAAAACAAAATAAAACAAAACATAAGAAACTTCCAATCACATGAAGAATAGAGAAGGAAAATACAGAGAAAGGGTTCTTGGGGTGGGGCGAGGGAAGGCAGCTCTAGTACTTTGCTAAGTTGACATCTCATTGATTTTATTTTTAAGGTAGATCTAAATTGATATTACTCAGCATTGACATATTTGCATTTTATAATCTATAGTTGTTATAGTTTTATCACAGTGATTGTCAAAAAAACCCAAACAGTTAATTTTGAGTTGTAGATACAGGAGTTAACAAAATTAATTTTGAGATTTAAGAAAGTCTAGTTTGCTATGGAATTTGGACAAGAATCTGATCTTACCTTTTTATATTTCTTTGGCAGGATGTTTTAAATAAATTAAAGGCATTGCATCCTTTACCAGGCTTGATATTAGAGTGGAGAAGAATCACTAATGCTATTACCAAAGTGGTCTTTCCTCTGCAGCGGGAAAAGCGTCTAAATCCTTTTCTTGGAATGGAAAGAATCTATCCTGTATCACAATCACACACTGCTACAGGTAATGAGAAATCTTAATTGTAGATAATAGCCAATTTTGAAAGAAAAACTTTTCATATATAATATTTGCTTATGATGACCAAGGAATTCAAGTGTTGATTATTAGATACTGTGAAGTTTCATAAACATTTATGAAACACATACTACACCAAAGCATGGATGGATACTAGCTACAGAGATGAGATTTAGTAAGATATAGTTACTACTTTCAAGTACTGTCTGAGACTGTGCTTTGGATTAATATTTATTTGAGCCAGTGATTTTATCTAATTTCAGTCCTAGCCCTCTCCTGAACCTCTTAAGATTCTCTCCAAGTTGAATCTAAATAGTGCTGTGGAACATCTGTATAATAAATGAGTGTCTTATTTTACTGAATCAGAAAAGAGCTGTGGAGTACTTTGAGTGTCTTGTATGACTCTTGGGATAGGTAAGGAAAAAAGCATTCTTAGGCTAAGCCGTACAAAACTAAATATTTGCCAAATGCAAAGTGCATTGGAAGAAAGGGCAGGATTAATTCTTTCATTGGGGAGATAGTTTAGATTGGTGGTATAGAATTGGACTTTAATATCTAATTTTTACATGGTTTGAATTCTGGTGCTGTGAATCTTTAGACAAGGTAGCTTGGTGCCCACGTGTCCTCATGTGTAAAACACAGTGTTAATAGTCTACTTCACCAGGTCATTCTGAGGATTAAGTAGGTTAATACATTTAAAGTGTTTAGTTCATGGCACTTTGTGCATGGCTAGTTATCAGTTGTTGCTGTTATTACAGATGGAGGCACCATGAAGAACTGCTCTTCTCTTTGCTTGCTTATTCTCTGTTCTAAATAAATTCTTTTCCCTTCTCCCCTATTTAGCTAACATCTGCCTTCATCCTAGACATTTCTTGCCCTATTGGTATTTAAATTTCATTTTGAAACATATGCTATGACATATCAACATATCAAAATCAATGTAGAGTTTTAAAGGTGTTGCATTTATTCATTGCATATAAACAGAAAGTAATCAATTCCTTTTGTTTTTCAGTCGGTTTGTATGGGTATTGTATGGAAACCAATTTGACAATAAATTATATTTAATTAATAAAAATAAATAAATAAATAAATAAATAAATAAATAAAGACTATTTTAGAAATACAAGCTTACCTAAGCATAGCAAAGCCATTTAATTATTAGAATTCATCTCCATGAAGCCACATTCATGTTTTGTAATTTATTTTTGCCATCTTGTTTGTCTGCCAGTGTTAACCTCATTAATTCAAATAATAGACCTGAATAGTAAGTGCCATTATAGAAAAGAAGACAGTGTGCTGAGGCAGCAAGAGACTTAGATTCCTTCTTCTGGTTTTGGCTGGTTTTGTAACATTGAACAGGCCATTTAATGATAATAAGTACATTAATATCTACCATTAATTGAACACTAATTTTTGCTAAAAGGTAAATAACAAGGACATTTATCAGGGATTTATTCAGTAAAAGAATAACTGAGGTACTTAAAATGCCTGACTCATCAAAAGAAGATGAAATTATATATAGTAGCTAGTAGACAGCCAGTTACAAAGAAGAGTACATTTTAAAACAGAAGATTTTGTATCACTATATATGTGTTATAAAAACTACAATAACACAATCAGTTACCCAGACTTTTTTTGAACTATGCTTATGTGTTTTAGAAAAATTCAATCAATAAGTAAACAAGTGTAAAATATTTTTGGGGAAATAAAGGCTATAAACATTAAAACAAATTGCTTTCTCTTTCTTAGAAAATTCAGTAACCACCTGATTCTAGTCTCCAACCTTATCAATGCTACTGTTGATTCTCTTAATGATTAAGGATGGTGATGAAGAAAAGCAGCCAGCTGATGTCTAGAAAGTGATTTTCCCGCCACCGCTTCTCACTTCTGCATTTTCCACATTAGCTAACTCCATGGGCCCCAGTTGTCCCTCTTCAGAATTCAGTTGCTCTTCTGCTTCAGATTCTGTTTTGTGCATTCCTGGGTTTTGAAGGCTTTGACAGTCATTTCTCCTAGGATCCATTTGATTAGTCCATTTGATTACTCATTAATACCACCGCTAACATTGTATAGTGCTGACACCTGGTATTCACTTTAGCATAGGAATAGTTCTACTGAAGTTATGGCTTATCATAGGATTGTTTTCTAGAGAGCTAGGTTAATGTAACATATTCTATTGTTGACTCATATATTCACTTACATTGGGATTGGTCTTGTACTTATTTTATCATTGTCAGACACATGAACATAATGAAAAATATTTAAATACAAATTTATTTTAGCGTAGCAATAATAGAACATGCATTTTAAAGATAATTCAGAAATGCCATTACTGTGAAATAAATGTCAGATCCCTCCCACTCCTCTCAATTTTATGTCTTCATTCTGCTTGATTTTAGGACGAATAACCTTTACAGAACCAAATATTCAGAATGTGCCAAGAGATTTTGAGATCGAAATGCCAACACTAGTAGGGGAAAGCCCACCTTCTCAAGCCCTAGGCAAAGGCCTACTTCCCACATACAGGTAGACGTTATTTCTCTGTATTTGTGTTAATATACTTTTGTGAGTATGAATGGTTCAAAAACAGCCGTTTGGACAAAATAATGAAATTAGTTATTTTATTGGACAAAATAATGAAATGATGAATTTTTTGTTCTGGGCATACATATTTCTTTTTTTTTTTTTAAGTTTATTTATTTTGAGGGAGAGAGAGTGTGCTTGTGCACAGGGAGGGACAGAGAAAGAGGAAGAGAGAGAATCTCAAGCAGGCTCCATGTTGCATGGAGCCCCAAGTCCGTTGAGGAGCCAGAGACAGAGCCCTTAGTGGGGGCTCAAACTCACAACCCCTGAAATTATGACTTAAGCTGAAATCAAGAGTCGGTGGCTTAATTGACTAAGCCACCCAGGCACCCTTGGGCATATATATTTCTATTCTAGGTGCTATCCGTTTAACATCCTGAGTCTGTCTATAAAGATGCTAGTTGATGGTGAAAGGCTGAAAACATAGGCCACTAATTAAATCAATCGGCATGAGTGCTTTATTAACTCAGTCGCTAAAGGGAAGAGTTTTTTAATTGTGTCAGGAACATCCCCTCCTGCCCTCGCCATATACACCTGATGGAAAGAAACAGCATAGATAATTACATATGGTCAAAAGGATTTGTTGATTTGAGCTAAATATCAGTAATTGTTTCAGAAGCAGTTTGTGGCAGAAGCAGTTACAGAAATGTCTTACTTCCTGTTTAATTGAATATTTGCTAAAAAAGAAAATCTAGTAGCTTTGTTAAGCTTTAAAGTGAGTTTCAAATGATAAGATTTTTAAGTTTCTTAGATAGAACTATTGACTTTACTGAAAAATGAGACCTTTTTCATATATTTGAGACTGCTTCATGTCCAGCTGCTGATGTTGTTTTCATGACAGAGGAAAAAAGAAGACAAGTTGCAGCCTGAACTCTGGACACCAGGCACAGATGGAGGAGAGAGCCTCAGACAGAGGAATGCCCTTTTCAGTCAGCATGCGACATGCCTTTGTACCTTTCCCAGGTAAGGTGGCTGATGGTTTTCTGAACTTCTTATTGCTGTGGGAATGGTTTTCAAAGCACTGATAAAGCCTGGGTTATGAATAAGACTCAGAAGGATTCATTGGTCGCTCCCCCTTTCCTCTCTTCAATGTAGCCTGTTTTTCCCCTTTGTGTTGCAAGGTTGTCAGTCATCATTGTCTTCATGATCTGCTCTGTGGGAAACTTCTATGGTGTAAGCTTATCGGCAGCAGTCTGCTGAAACCATGTTTTCCAAGGTCATTGTAGACCTTTTGGCAAAGTCCAGCAGATACCATTAGTCCTTGTCCTCTTTGACTTCTGTACAGCTTTTGTACTGTTCATTAACCCTTACTTTCCTCAATTTCTGTCCTCCCTTGATCTCGAAGGGCACTTTTTTTTTTTTTTTTTTTTTTTTTTTGTCTTTCTGACTTGCTTTGCTATTCTGTTTCTCCTCTTCTCCACACCACTGCTTTCTAGTGCAGGGGCTAGTCCCCAAGGCTGTCCTCCCAGGGCCTGACTTCTCCTCAGTACTCTAGCCATATACTTTTCATAAAAGGTTTAACTCTGGCTATAAACTCTAGTCATAAAACATTTGAAAGTCACGATCTAACTCCTAAACATCCCTACTATTTGTATACATATTTGCTCTTTTATCTTTTGCCAGCTGTTAGGTCTGAGTGAGTGCATTCTGAATTTATTTTAATTCTGCCAGAAACTTAATGTTCTAATGGTGAATTCAGGTCTATGATAACAACCTGCTTGGTAATTTTAGTTTTGCTTTAAGTATGAACTATCAGCATTATATCATTGTAACCATTTTTAAGTATTTAGCTGTGTGACATTAAGTACATTTGCCTTGTTGTATAGCCATTACCACCATCCATCTCCAGAACTTTTTCATCTTCCACAACTGAAACTCTACATCTATTAAAAAATAACTCTTCCCACCCACTCCCCAGCCCCTGGCAGCCACCATTCTACTTTCTGTCTCTGTGAATGTGACTACTCTAGCTATCTCATCTATGTGAAATTATACAGTATTAGTCTTTTGGTGTCTGGTTATTTCACTTAGCATAATGTCTTTAAGATTCATCCATGTTGTAGTATATGTCAGAATTTCCTTTCTTTTTAAGGCTGAATAATATTTGATTGTATGTATATACTTCATTTTGTTTATTTGCTCATCAATTTATTCTTAGCTAAACAATAAAATTATGTTAACATGACCTTATTTTATACTGCTTTTGTTTACATTTTTTAAGTTTATTGAAATTAAAGATATGTCGATTAAATCTGAAAATTTCTGTCACATATATTTAGTGTTTAGTCCATTTACATCTAAAGTAATTATTGGTGTGGCACCTGAGTGGCTCAGTCAGTTGAGCGTCTGTCTTGATTTGGGCCCAGGTCATGATCTCAGGGACATGAGATCGAGCCCTATATCTAAGCTAAGCATTGAGCTGGTGTAAGCTTCTCTCGTTCCTACTCCCTCTTCCCCTTCCCTGCTTGTGCTCACTCACTCTAACTCTCAAAAAAAAAAAAAATTGGCATATGGTTGGTTTAAGTCTACTCTCTTGTTATTTGTGTTTCATTTATCTGTTTTTTATTCTTTTTTAAAGATTTAAGTGACTACTTTTTATTCTTTTTATTTTCTCTACTGTCTTATTAACTATCCTATATATTCTAGAGTTCACAATATGCATCCCATCACAAACTATCTTCAAATAACCTTATACTACTTCATCTGTAATATAAGGAATTTTTCCATTTCCCCTCTTTTATAATAGGTTTTATTTCTATGACATATAAATTCTACCATCTAGCTGTTATTCTTGCTTGAAACAGTCTATAATCTTTCAAAGAAATCAAATAAAAAAGCGTCTCTCCTATCTGTCCATTTTTACCATTTCTTGCACTTTTCATTTCTTGGAGTAATTCAAGGAATCTTAAAGTACTTCCTCCAGAATACTTCCTTTAAGGTTTCTTGTAGTGCAGATCTACTGACAACGACTTATCTCAGCATTCCCATGTCTCTAGGTGTCTTTATTTTATCCTCACTTTTGAAAGATAATTTATTTTATTTATTTTTTTAATTTTATTTGAGAGAGAGAGAGAAAGTGAGTCAGGGATAGGGGCAGAGGAAGAGAGAGAGATAATCTTAAGCAGACTCCACACTCATCACAGAGCCTGATGCAGGGTTCAATCCCACGACTCTGGGAACATGACCTGAACCAAAATCAAGAGTCCAATGCTCAGCCAACTGAGCCACCCAGGCGCCCGAATGATAATTTTTTTCAACATAGATTTATTGGTTTACAGTCCTTCTCTTTCATCACTTTATATATTTCCACTAGCTTCTGGTTGCATTATTTCTGATGAGAAGTACTCCACCATTTTTCTTGCTCTTTTTCTAAGCATAATATAACTTTTCCTTGGATGCTTTTTCAATTTTATTTGTTATTCAATTTTAGCAATTTGATTTGGGCGCAAGTCTCTGGGTAGTTTTTCATGCTTTGCTTGTAAGACTTTTGAATTTGCTGAATTTCCTCAGTTGGCATCATTTTGCTTTTTTTAATCTATGTGCTTATATTTTTCAGTAAATTTGGAACATTTTCAACCATTATTTCTTGTAATATTTTTTGTTCATATCTCTCTCTCCTTCCTTTCTATTACACAAATATACATATGTAATACCACTTGGTATTGCCCCACAATTCCCTGAAGCTTTCTTCTTTTTTATTTCCCTTTCCTTTTTTTTTTCCTCCCAATCCTGTGCTACAATGCATATTTTCTATTGACTGTTTTAATGTTCATGGATCTTCTCTTCTACAGTGTCTAATTGCTGTCACATCCTTCTGGTGGATTTTACATTTCAGATATTTTTAGCTTTGGAATTTTTATTTGATTTCTTTGTCTAGTTTTTATTACCTTATTGCATTTCATTATTTGTTACATCATTATGTTCATGTTTCTTTAAATTCCTGAACATTATCTATGGTAGCTATTTAAAATTCCATCATCTCGGGGCGCCTGGGTGGCGCAGTCGGTTGGGCGTCCGACTTCAGCCAGGTCACGATCTGGCGGTCCGTGAGTTCGAGCCCCGCGTCGGGCTCTGGGCTGATGGCTCGGAGCCTGGAGCCTGTTTCCAATTCTGTGTCTCCCTCTCTCTCTGCCCCTCCCCCGTTCATGCTCTGTCTCTCTCTGTCCCAAAAATAAAAAAAAAAAAAATAAATAAAAATAAAAAAATAAATAAAAATAAAAAAATAAAAAAATAAAAAAAATAAATAAATAAATAAAAAAATAAATAAATAAAATTCCATCATCTCTGTAATTTCTGGATCATTTTGCTATTGATTAAAGACTCTCCTGGTCAGTTACATTTTCCTGGATCTTCATATGTCTGGTATTTTTTTTTTATTATTATATATTGGACATTACAGTTGCTACATTATTGACTCTTGGGATTTTGTGGTCTTCATTAATAAAATTTTCTCTGGCAGACACTTAATTTACTTTCACAGTCAGCTTGATCATTTTGAGATTTTTTTTAAGCTTTGTTAGCAAATGTTTAGAGTGGCCTTTACCCCAGGGCTAGATTAGTCCTGATTGTAAGGTGTTGCCTTGCTAGGGTCTGTACTTGGTGCTCAAGGGGTTAACAAGGTCTGTCCACTCAGTCTGGTCACAGCTTGAACATCTCTCAACATTCAAGAGGATGTTGTTCAAGTAGTTGTTCAGCTGACAGCTATGTGATGGTGGTTGTTTCTTCAGTAATAGTTATTCCTTTAGTATTGGTTCTTTGCCTGGTTTCCTGAACTATCTCCCTTCTTTAGTAGTTGGTTAAAAGTCCCAAGGGATTACTGTGCATATTTGTGGTGCTCCTCTTATGTACAACTCCTTTCTCCAAATTTCCACAAATTCTAGCTCCCTCAGTAGGCACAAACTCTAGTCTCTGCTTCCTCATCTCAGAGAGATCATAGTGCTTCGTTTCATCTTTCTTTCCCTGCAATGCATTCTGGTAAGTTCCTCTTTTCAGAACCCTAAGACACTTGCATGACTCACCTCATCTTTTCCCTCCTCCCTACTTCTTAAGGATTGTAGTCCTGTACTATGTCCAACATCTGAAAACACTTATTTCATATATTTTGTGAGTTTATCTTATTTATGGCAGGAAGGCCATAAAAGTTATGGTCATTTGTTTTAAATTATTACTTATATACTTTTGAATTGTTTATTTATTTACCATAGTTCAGAAATAAAAATGTATAAAATCAAAATATATTGAGAAGTTTTATTTCCTTCCCTGTCCTAGTTGTCCTATTGTCTGCAGCTCTTCTAGATAACCTCATTCATATATGTTTCTTACATGTCCTCATTGTATTTTTATGAAGATATAAGCAAATGTGAATATATAATTCCTTCCCCTATTCTTACACAAAAACAAGGATTCCATATACACTGTTGTATGCCTTTCTTCACTTAATGTTTTATACTGAAGAATTGTGATGATCAGTAAATAATTTTGAACATAAATCAGTTTAATCTCTGTGCAGGTAATCTGTGTAGCAGAAAACTGTGGGTTTGTTTGCTGAATCAAAGAGTAAATCTGTTTAATTGGTAGGTATTGTTGAATTGCAATCTAATGGGGGAGAATAACCATTTAGTTCCCAGTAACAATATCTGAGTGTTCCTTTCTTAGCCTTGCCACAGAACGTACTGTCCGACTTCTGGATTTTTGCAATTTAGGTAGAGAAAAATTATTCCTTGCTATAGTTTTAAATTGCATTTCTTTTATTGTGAATGAAGACAAGCATTCTTTAGTATGTTAAAGGTTCTTTTGATTATTTCTGTGAACTGCTTGTTTATATTTTGTCTTGTTCTTGATTTGTAGCATGTCTTTTTTATAATATGACAATGAATCTTTTGTGATATCAGTTGTAAATATTTTTCCTCCTTTTTTTTTACCATGATTTTTTAAAAAAGTTTATTTATTTTTGAGAGAGAGAGCATAAACAGGGCAGGGATAGAGAGAGAGGGGACAGAAGATCTGAAACCTGATGAGGGGCTCAAACTCATGAACCATGGTATCATGACCTGAGCCAAAGCCAGACGCTTAACTGACTGAGCCACCCAGGTGCCACTTTACCACTATTTTTTAAATTTTGTTTTTGCCATGTGTGTCTAATCCAGTTATTTCTATTCCATAGGTAAACTTTCTGAATCCTCTAAGTCATAGAGGATTGTTTCCATTGAATGTTTCTCTCCAGCCCACTTAAAATGTGCACATATTACAAATCAGTTTCTTCATTCATTCTTTCATTCATTCAACAACCATTTAAAGGATTTTCTAGAGAATGAAAAGGAAAAATAAGTATCCCATTTCTAATGGCTCTGTGCTACGTGGGAGAGGCATGGAAGAACCATTTTAGATTGTGTATCAGGTGCTGTGGAAACACTGAAGAAAGCACTACTATAGTGGTTAAGTGGCAGAGGTCAGGGGTGGCTTTACACATAATACATATACTTGAAAGCCAAACAGAAAAATTATGATCTAAGTCACAGAACTGAATTGCATCATGTTAAAAGCAAGATTTTAACCTTTGGACACATATCTTATGGTTCTAGGTTAGAACTAAATTTCTGTCTTCCGGTTCAATTCTATAAAACCTGGATTTATCTTTGTACCAGCTTTTCTAAAATAATTTCTGTTTCAGGTGGCTTAATATTAGCTGCGGATTACTCTCAACTTGAACTGAGGATCTTGGCTCATTTATCTCATGATCGGCGTCTCATTCAAGTGTTAAACACTGGAACTGATGTTTTCAGGAGTATTGCCGCTGAGTGGAAGATGATTGAGCCAGAGTCTGTTGGGGATGATCTGAGGCAACAAGCAAAGCAGGTGATTTTAGTGAGCATGTTGAACATAAATGGGAATTTTAATGATTAAAAAAATTTAAAAATTGCCTTGATCATTTGCAGTGGAGGAATGATTTCTCCATCTTTGGATCTTTCAAATCACATTCACCTGAGCCTGTCTCATGGTATTCATTATACTTTCCTCAATAGAGTCAGTAAAAAGAATCAGGTAGATTTAGTCTGAGGCAACTTAGTGTGAGGAAAGCCATCTGCATTAGTGGTAGATATTGTGGTGGCGGTGGTAGTTGTTATTTATGTATATTTGTGTTGGGGGGGGTTTCTTTTAGAGAGAGAGGAATCGTGAGTGGGAGAGCAGGGTAGGGGCAGGGAGAGAAAGAGAATCTTTTATTTTTTTAATGTTTATTTCTTTTTTTTTTTTTTTTTTTTTTTTTTTTTTCAACGTTTATTTATTTTTGGGACAGAGAGAGACAGAGCATGAACGGGGGAGGGGCAGAGAGAGAGGGAGACACAGAATCGGAAACAGGCTCCAGGCTCTGAGCCATCAGCCCAGAGCCCGACGCGGGGCTCGAACTCACGGACCGCGAGATCGTGACCTGGCTGAAGTCGGACGCTTAACCGACTGCGCCACCCAGGCGCCCCTGTTTATTTCTTTTTGAGAGCAGAGAGAGAGAGAGAGACACAGAGCATGAGCAGAGGAGGGGCAGAGAGAGAGGGAGACACAGAATCCAAAGCAGGCTCCAGGCTCTGTTAGCACAGAGCCTGATGCGGGGCTCAAACTCATGAACTGTAAGATCACGACCTGAGCCGAAGTCAGACGCTCAACCAAGTGAGCCACCCAGGTGCCCCTGAGAAAGAGAAGCTTAAGCAGACTCCACACTTAGCCCAGAGTGTGATGTGGGCTCACTCCCACGACCTTGGGATCGTGACTAGAGCCAAAATCAAGAGATGCTTAACCAACTGAACCACCTAGGTGTCCCTGTGTGTGTGTTTTAAAAATTTCTTTCTAGTCTGTAAGCATTCATATTTTCATCTTTATTTTCACAGGTGCTTTCTAAATGTTTACTGAAAAATAAAAATTGACTGAGCTGTAGATTATAATTAATAACTGATAGCTTTTTGAGGCCTTTGGTTAGCTAATCCACATGTGAAATTTTACACTGCCCTTGGACTTTTCAAGTGGGTCCATATTAGTTCCTGGCCTGGATTAACATTGATACTTTTTTTTTTTTTTTTTTACCTCATGGCCTGTGGGAAATCTGATGCCATTTTTGAGAGAATAGGATTGCTGGCTGAGGCAAACGAACATTACTCCCACCTTTAAGATCCTATGTGTTAGTTTTACATTTATACTTCTAGTTACTCGCAACTATAATTCTTGACTCACTCATTAGGCATGAAACACTTCCTCTCAACGTTGCCTATTTAGCACCAGCACTTGTTTCTTCCACTTTAAAAATTTTTTTTAACGTTTATTATTTGTTTTTGAGAGAGAGAGAGTGCAAGCAGGGGAGGGACAGAGAGAGAGAAACACACAGAATCTGAAGCAGGCTCCAGGCTGAGCTGTCAGCACAGAGGCTGATGCGGGGCTCAAATTCACGAACTGTGAGATCATGACCTGAGCTGAAGTCGGATGCTTAACTGACTAAGCTACCCAGGTGCCCCTCTTCCACTGTTTAGAAAGCCAGCTTTGCCCTTTCTATTTAAGAATCTCTTCTGGGGTTCTGCATTCAGCAAGAATCAAACCCTAAGTAAAATAGGTAATGTTCCAGTATTTAATATTAATAATAAACCCATAAAATAGGTATTATTATTCCCATTTTATATAGGAGTAAACAAAGGCACCAAAAGTTAGTAATTTACTTAAAGTCATACAGCTGTCAGTGGTGGAGCCAAGATAAGTTCAGAATGCCAGAACTTAGACATTCTGTCTCCATATAAACACTCATGCACTGATGATATCTGCCTCTATTTAATAAGTTCTTACAAGACTTAATGGTGTTTATGCTATGTCAATTTTTCTTCCTAAGTCACCATGCACTGAACTCCTTGGCTCTGGCTGAGATCTCAGAAAGTGCTGTGTACTTTCTGAGTTAAAAAAAAAAAAAAAAAAAAAAAGGTAGGAGTCACAATAAAATAAAATGTAAAAACACCAAAAAGGGAAAGAAAAAAGAATGTAAAAAAAACCTCTCTCAATGTATTTAAAAAGATAGGGGGATGCCTGAGTGACTCAGTCAGTTAAGTGTCCAACTCTTTGATTTCAGCTCAGGTCATGATCTTATAGTTTGTGAGTTTGAGCCCTGCATCAGGGCTCTGCACTGACAGCGCAAGCCTGCTTGGGATTCTCTTGCTCTACCTCTCTCTCTGCCCCTCCCCTGTTCTCTGTCTTTCTCTCTCTCTCTCTTTCAATAAATAAATAAACATTACAGGGCACCTAGGTGGCTCAGTCAGTTAAGCGTCTGACTTCGGCTCAGGTCATGATCTCATGGTTCACGAGTTCAAGCCCTGCATTGGGCTCTGTGCTGATAGCTCAGAGCCTGTAGCCCACTTTGGATTCTGTGTCTCCCTCTCTCTCTGCCTCTTGCCTGCTTGCTCTCTCTTTCTCTCAAAAATAAATAAACATTAAAAAAATGGAAAAAACAAAAACTTCTAGCCATCCTATCACATTAAAAGTATTTTGGAATTCTGATAATCATTTTTTGCAAGTTATCTTCTAAATTATATTTAATGACATTTATATGAGCTTGCTTTATATCAGGAATTTTCCTAAACACTTATAAATAATAACTCCATAATCTTCACAATTCATGATACAGGTATTACTATCTTCATTTTATGGATGAAGAAATCAAGTTACAAGACTTTAGGTAGCTTGTGTAAATGCTGGAATTGGGATTTGAACCCAGGCAATATTCATTATTAAATTGCAGTGTCCTTACTGCCTATTTAGACCATCTCCTTCCATTACTCCCAAAATTTCCTCAGGAATTCATTTAACCCAAAAGAATTCTGCCATTGTGGGATTTCAGGTGGTGGTGAAGCGGAAAGCATATTTATTTCCAGTGAAGTCTTCCCTATTTTCCAACCATGAAGCCACCACTTCCTACTCTATTAGTCCTATGCAAGGGCCAGGAGATGAATGTTTGTAATGCTTCTCTTTCTTGACTCCTGGACACTTCTTTAAGCAGAAGTTAATATGGTATTATGGGAGCAGAAAGCCGCTCTGAAGACTACTGGTTAAATAACAGGAATAAATCTTCCCTTTTATTTTTTTTTTTAAATTTTTTTTTCAACGTTTATTTATTTTTTTGGGGACAGAGAGAGACAGAGCATGAACGGGGGAGGGGCAGAGAGAGAGGGAGACACAGAATCAGAAACAGGCTCCAGGCTCTGAGCCATCAGCCCAGAGCCTGACGCGGGGCTCGAACTCACAGACCGCGAGATCGTGACCTGGCTGAAGTCGGATGCTTAACCGACTGCGCCACCCAGGCGCCCCAAATCTTCCCTTTTAAATCACTAGTATTATTTTCTTAAAACACACACATATTCATATTTATTCATATTTCCCCCTTCCTCCCTACCTGAAAGTATTCCTAAAAGGCAGAAAAGAGAAAAGATGTTCACTGGATGTCAGGTTCTATGAATTTAACCTACCAAAAACAGATCTAATCATTTTTGACTCACTATGAAATAAAAAGTGGACCAAATTTCAAGCCTCATGAACCTTTTATATTTGCATGTTATGTAGTGATCACCTTTAATTTACTCAGTGTAATGACTTCTTTTCAGATTTGCTATGGAATCATTTATGGAATGGGAGCTAAATCTTTGGGAGAGCAGATGGGCATTAAAGAAAATGATGCTGCCTGCTACATTGATTCATTCAAATCCAGATATACAGGTAGATAAACCTGGAGTGCCAATTATCTTCTAGATGCTATCCTTCAACTATCTTGCCATATTAATTGAAAAAAATTAGTGTTAGAAAATTTTCTGTTAACATTTCTATTACTCAAAAGTTTTTGTTAGGTATTGTTAATTAAATAACATTAACCTTATCATTACTAAGATGGGCTTTTTTTTTTTAATAAAAGTAGGATCAGAAATGGAATAACAAAATCCAGTTGATGTATATGCTACTATGTCATTGTGAATATCTCATAAAGCCTTGGAATTGTCCTGTGCTGTAGGTTTAGATAGCTTTAATTCAAAACAGTAAACCATTGATTAAATGTACCAGACACTATGAAAGAACAATTGGTGTTATAGAGCAGTTTGAGTATTACCATTTTAAATTATCTTTTCTTTTGGCATTTATTGAAGTACAATTTACATACAGTAAAATTCGTTCCTTTTAGATGTGTATTTGTATGAATTCTGACAAATGCACAGAGTTATATAATCTGCATCACAACCAAGATATGGAACCATTACCCTTTCACCCCAGAAAGCTATTTCATAGTCCTTTATAGTCAACCTTGTCCTCAATCCCCAAAAAGAATTTATTCACATATGACATGATCTTGTACATAGAAAATCATATGAATTCTACAAAAACAACTACTGGAACAAATAACTAAATTTAGAAAGGTCCCATCATACAAGGTCAATTTGTAAAATTCAGTTGTATCTTTGTTTATGAGCAATAATTAGTGAATGAAGTAAAAATAAAACCATTTCAATCACATCAAAATACATGAAATAGTTGGAATAAATCTAACAGTATGTGCAAGACTTTATTGAAAACTCTGAAACAATCCTGAGAGAATTTAAGAATACTTAGATAAATGTGAGGGTTACCATGTTAATTTATTAGAAGGTACAATATTGTTGTGATGACAGTTCTCCATAAATTGTTCTATGGATTCAATTTAGTTCCAATCAAAATTTCATTAGACTTTTGTGTAGAATTTGACAAGCTTATTCTAAATTTATCTGGAAATTCAAAGGGCCTGGAATAATGAGAAAAATCTTGGGAGGAAAAGTATAATGTTGAATACTAACACCCCCTGAGTTCAAAATTTATTATAAAACTACAATAATCAATATAGGCATAAGTGTAGACATGGCAAACAATGGGTCACAATAAAGTGTTCAGAAATAGACCTACATATATCTGTGGTGGTTTGATTTTCAATTAGGTTGCCATGGTAATTCAATGTAGGAAAGATGATCTTGTCAACAATTGGTTCTAGAACAACTGAATACTAGTATGGAAAAAAAGTAACTTCAACTTTCATCCCATACTTTATTCAAAAATTAGCTTGATATGGAGCATAGACTTAAAAGTAAAATCTAAAACTACAAATCTTCAGAAGGAAAAAACGGGGAAAATTCTTTGTGACATTGAGGTAGGCAAAGATTTCTTAGGTGATAATTACACTGAATTAACCATAAAAGATAAACATTGATAGATGATACCATTAAGAAAATTTAAGGCATGGTGCCTCGGGGCTTAGTTGGTTAAGCGTCCGACTTTGGCTCAGGTCATGATCTTGTAGTTCATGGGTTCGAGCCCCATGTTGGGCTCTGTGCTGACAGCTCAGAACCTGGAGCTACTTCAGATTCTGTCTCTCTCTCTGCCCCTCCCCAGCTCACACTCTGTCTCTCTCTCTCAAAAATAAATAAACATTAAAAAATTTTTTTTAAATAATAAAAGAAAATGTAAGGCAAACCACAGAAGAGAAAATATTTGCAGTTCCTATTATCCAACAAAGAACTTGCATCCAGAATATGTAAAAATTCTTACAACCAATAGTGAGAAAGCAAACAATCCAATAAAATAAAGGTCAAAAGATTTGAAAAGACTTTTCACAAAAGAAAATATATGAATGACAACATCAAATATTATTGTTATTAGTCATCAGGGAAAAGCAAATGAAAACCACAAAGAGACACCATTACAAAAACACTACAATGGCTAAAATTAAAAACACTGTATCCCTTTTACATTGCTGGTAGGATTGTCAAATGGTACAACCACTATGGAAAACAGTATGGCTCTTTCATAGTTAAACATACAGATAATTATGTGATCTGGCAATTCTACTATTGGGTATTTGCCCAAGAAAAATGAAAACAGCAAGAGAAAGACTGCTATGTGAATGTTATAGCAGTTTTATTCCTAACAACCAAATTGTCTATGAACAGGATCATGGATAAACAAATTTTGGTATATCTCTGCAATGGAATACTATTTAGCAAAAGAAGGCAAATTCAAATGAGAACATACAGTACAATTCAATTTTTATGAATTTTTAAGAATATGAAAAACCAAGATATGGTATCATTAAGCAGATCAATGAGTTTTTTGGCTGATAATGGGGATCTAACTATAAAGGTGATATAAATGTTTCATATCTTGTAGTGTGCATTCATTTGTTAAAATACATCCAACTGTTCACCTAAAGTGCGTTCCTTCTGGGCACATGCACTCCAGTGTTTATAGCAGTGCTAGCGACAATAGCCAGTGTGGAAAGAGCCCAACTGTCCACTGACTGATGAATGGATAACGAAGATGTAGTGTGTGTATACACACACACACACACACACACACACACACACACACACACACTGGAATATTACTCGGTGATCAAAAAGAATTTGCAACAATGTGGATGGAACTAGAGTGTATTATGCTAAGTAAAATTAGTCAAAGAAAGACAAATATCATGACTTCACTCATATGTGGAATTTAAGATACAAAACAGATGAACATATCTGGAAGAGAAGCATATTTGGAAGAGAAGCAAAAATAATATAAAAACAGGGAGAGGAACAAAACATAAGAGACTCTTAAATACAGAGAACAAACTGAGGGTTGTTGGAGGGGTTTTGGATTGCGGGGGTGTGCTAAATGGACAAGGGCATTAAGGAGGACACTTGTTGGGATGAGCACTGGGTGTTATATGTAGGTGATGAATCGCTGGATTCTACTCCTGAAATCATTGTTGCACTATATGCTGACTAACTTGGATGTAAATTAAAATAAAATAAAATGAAATAAAATTAATATACAAATTTAAAAAATTAAGTGGGTTCCTTCTACTGTATATAACTATACCTCAAAACTGATTTTTTTTAATTTTTATTTACATTTCAGTTGGCTAACACATAGTGTTAGATTAATTTTAGGTATACAGTACAGTGATTCAACACTTCCATACATCACCCTGTGCTCATCATGGCAAGTGCACTCCTTAATCCCTATCACCTATTTAACCCATCCCTACATTCACCTACCCTCTGGTAACCATCAGTTTGTTCTCTATAGCTAAGTGTCTGCTTCTTGACTTGACTCTCTCTTTTTTTTCCCCTTTGCTTGTTTGGTTTTTTTTTAAAGTAGTTCTTTCCATCTCTGAATATTTGAGAGCCTCTCAGTTAAGAGAATTTGTACAGGTGCAGTGTCTTCAGTCTTATCCTTTTTTTTGCTCTTCACTCAACAATACCATAGTAATTCTTTTTTTTTTTTTTAATTTTTTTTTCAACGTTTTTATTTATTTTTGGGACAGAGAGAGACTGAGCATGAATGGGGGAGGAGCAGAGAGAGAAGGAGACACAGAATCGGAAACAGGCTCCAGGCTCTGAGCCATCAGCCCAGAGCCTGACGCGGGGCTCGAACTCACGGACCGCGAGATCGTGACCTGGCTGAAGTCGGACGCTTAACCGACTGCGCCACCCAGGCGCCCCAATACCATAGTAATTCTTAAAGAGGAAAAGGGGAGAGCCTTACTGCTTTCTGAAATTCTTACGCTGGTGGTCGAATATCACCAACAGCTTCACTTGGCAGGATTTTATCCCTTCCTTTCACCCACAGTCCCCTCAAATGTCTCTCTTGTACCAGCCACACAGCAGAAATCTTCAGATGAGGGGTTTTAGTTAGGAGACATTAATGTTAATTATTTAGGATAAGCAGAGCTGTGAGAAAGCAGAGATCGCATGTATGAATAAAGATATATCAGCACAGTCTGTATACCTGATTGTGTTTTAAATAGCACGGAGAAAGGATGTTGAGGAGAGAAGACCTCTCTAGTTCAGAAATATGAATGAACAGTTGGCCTACCTGGAGCAACAAATTCAATCTGGAGATCTGTAAGATGTAATAATGAGCCTATATAGCAGAGGATGAATCCTGGTATAGGGAATATGAATGTGTTTGAAAAGTACACCGTACATATTTTTTTAAATTGTAAGAAGTGAGTCGTATATATTCCTAATGAAGTTTTTATTATTCTTGTATTAATTTCATTTAGGTCCTATTTTGATTGTAGCTTAGATGCTAACAAGGAGCTATTAGAATGTTTTAAGCCTGGAAGTGATAAGACCAAACAGTAAAAGAGGATTGATTAACACAACCAGAAAGAGCAGAAGAAGCTGATGAAAAGTAGCATGGAATAGTCTTAAGATCCTAGGTTTTAGTACCTGCTCTGTTCTGGAGTTTGGTTTCATATTTTTTGTTGGTGATAGAGTTAGATTATGTCATTTCTTTTTTTTTTTTTTATTTTTTTAATTTTTTTTTTTAATTTTTTTTTTCGTTTATTTATTTTTGGGACAGAGAGAGACAGAGTATGAACGGGGGAGGGGCAGAGAGAGAGGGAGACACAGAATCGGAAACAGGCTCCAGGCTCTGAGCCATCAGCCCAGAGCCTGACGCGGGGCTCGAACTCACGGACTGCGAGATCGTGACCTGGCTGAAGTTGGACGCTTAACCGACTGCGCCACCCAGGCGCCCCTTCTTTTTTTTTTTTTAATGTTTATTTATTTTGAGACAGTGAGCAAGCGTGGGGGAAGGGCAAAGAGAGAGGGAGAGAGGGAGAATACCAAGCAGGCTTGTGCTGTCAGCGCAGAGCCCAATGTAGGGCTCAAATTCACGAATGGTGAGCTCATGACCTGAGCTGAAATCAAGAGTCAAATGCTTAACCAACTGAGCCACCCAGGTGCCCTGATTATGTTAGTTCTTTTTTTTTTTTTTTTAATTCAATTTTTTTATGTTTTTAAAATTTACATCCAAATTAGCATATAGTGCAACAATGATTTCAGGAGTAGATTCCTTAGTGCCCCTTACCATTTAGCCCATCCCTCCCTCCCACAACTCCTCTAGTAACCCTCAGTTTGTTCTCCATAGTTAAGAGTCTCTTCTGTTTTGTCCCCCTCCCTGTTTTTTTTTGTTTCCCTTCCCTTATGTTCATCTGTTTTGTCTCTTAAAGTCCTCATATGAGTGGAGTCATATGATTTTTGTCTTTCTCTGACTAATTTCACTTAGCATAATACCCTGCAGTTCCATCCACATAGTTGCAAATGGCAAGATTTCATTCTTTTTGATTGCCAAGTAATACTCCATTGTATATAATACATTTTCTTTATCCATTAATCCATCGACGGACATTTGGGCTCTTTCCATACTTTGGCTATTATTGATAGTACTGCTATAAACATGGGGGTGCATGTGTCCCTGCAAAACTGCACACCTGTATCCCTTGGATAAATGCCTAGTAGTGCAATTGCTGGGTTGTAAGGTAGTTCTATTTTTAGTTTTTTGAGGAAACCTCCATACTGTTTTCCAGAGTGGCTGCACCAGCTTGCATTCCCATCAGCAGTGCAAAAGAGATCCTCTTTCTCCGCATCCTCGCCAACACCTGTTGTTGCCTGAGTTGTTAATGTTAGCCATTCTGAGATGTGTGAGGTGGTATCTCATTGTGGTTTTGATTTGTATTTCCCTGATGATGAGTGATATTGAGCATTTTTTCATGTGTCAATTGGCCATCTGGATGTCTTCTTTGGAGAAGTGTCTATTCATGTCTTTTGCCCATTTCTTCACTGGATTATTTGTTTTTTGGGTGTTGAGTTTGATAAGTTCTTTGTAGATTTTGGATACTAACCCTTTATCTGATATGTCATTTGCAAATATCTTCTCCAATTCTGTTGGTTGTGTTTTAGTTTTGCTGATTGTTTCCTTCTCTGTGCAGAAGCTTTTTATTTTGATGGAGTCCCAGTAGTTCATTTTTGCTTTTGTTTCCCTTGCCTCTGGAGACATGTTGAGTAAGAAGTTGCTGTGGCCAAGATCAAAGAGGTTTTTGCCTGATTTCTCCTTGAGGATTTTGATGGCTTCCTGTTTTACATTTAGGTCTTACATCCATTTTGAGTTTATTTTTTTGTCTGGTTTAAGAAAGTGGTCCAGGATCATTCTGCATGTCGCTGTCCAGTTTTCCCAGCACCACCTGCTGAAGAGACTGTCTTTATTCCATTGGATATTCTTTCCTGCTTTGTCAAAGATTAGTTGGCAATACGTTTGTGAGTCCATTGCTGGGTTCTCTATTCTGTTCCATTGATCTGAGTGTCTGTTCTTGTTCCAGTACCATATTGTCTTGATGATTACAGCTTTGTAGTATAGCTTGAAATCTGGGATTGTGATGCCTCCTGCTTTGGGTTTCTTGATTATGTGAGTTCTAAAGTCATTTTGTTCCTAACTTTCTGAGTCTACAAAAAGTGAATGAAAGTTTATATGCAAAGATTTGATCATGTGATATAGTGTTAAGAATCATGGTGGGGTTTTGGTATATTTCATTATATTGAAGCTAGTGAATGAGATTAAGAATGGACTTTGGTTATAATTATTTTTGTATTTTCTTTGTAGGGATTAATCATTTCATGAGAGAGACAGTGAAGAATTGTAAAAGAGATGGATTTGTTCAGACCATTTTGGGAAGACGTAGATATTTACCAGGAATCAACGACAACAACCCTTATCATAAAGCTCACGTATGTTGAGATTTCTCTGGATTTTTAACTTAATATTTTAATGACATATACTTTTCAACCAAGACTAAACACTGCTATTTCCTTTTAGGAATGAGTAGCCTATTAATTGGATCTTCTGTTTCACTAAGGACTTTGAAATAATGGCACATGCCAGTATTTGCTGAATGTAGTCCTTACAGACCAATGTAAATATGAGTTCACTTAATAAGACTTCAAATACTTTAAAGACGTTCTGTTTCAGTAAGCCAGTTATTTTTTTAGTTTTGATAATAAATTATAAATGTAATTCTTACATTTGCTAATTGTTCTTTGTTTCAGATATTGTATACCAATTTGTCATATCACACAAAGTTTCCGATTTTTCCAGATTAGCCCATCATTAAATTGTGGTTCATTCATTTTTGGCTCATTCTATTTGTTTATTTTTTTATTTTTTTGAGAGAGAGAGAGAGAGTGGTAGCACACATGTACACATGCAGTGAAGAGGCAGAGGGAGAGGGAGAGATTGAATCTTAAGCAGGTTCCATGCCTAGCGGGAAGCCCCATCATGCCCTGAGCAGAAATTAAGTTAGACACTTAACCGATTGAGCCACCCAGGCTCCCCTTGTTTATTTATTTTAATAACACTGGCTCACCCAAAGTTATTAGGATATTCAAAATATTGAAAAAGGCTATTTTTAACACCATTTAAAATATTTATTGATGGTATTTACTAAAATTATGATTTAAAGTCTCTGAAATCTTTGGGACCCACAGAAGTATTCTATGCATCTGAACATTTAAATTTCTATTATAGTCCACATCTTCCTATTTCAGCTGGTTATATTTTATCTTCTCCAATACTTCTGCATGTCAGTGCCCACTATACATTGTATGTAATGAAAATACCCACCCACCCCCCCCCCCCCACAGTGCTAGACTTCTGTCTGGAGCTAGAAACCTTCAGAGCACTAATGTTCTTAAGGACCGTGGAAGAATAGATGGCTTTTTGTTACTTCTTCACTCTGTAGCCTACCATATACCCAGACATCAAATATTTATCAGGCTTTTACCATCTCTCTAAATGAGTTGTCCCTTAGGAGTAGATAATTTTCTACTGGTCAGAGGGAGCCAGCTAGTGGAAGGCTTTAATAGCAGGCTGAAAATTTTAGACTTGATCTAACAGGAGTTATATTTCTTGGGATTTACATGATTAAAAATGGCGGATAGATTTATTGATGTAAATCAACCATACAAGTTTTTGAAAACTAATATTTTTGTACCTAAAGATGTGAGGGTAAGACTTTACATGCCAAATCCTTAGGAGTTAAAGTTCTGATTCATTATGTTGTTGCTGAGAAAAAAGAAAATTCCAACGCTCAGAATTACGAATAGATATAACCAGATTTAATTTTTGGTTTGCTTTGGTTTGGCTTCACTTTTTGTTGAAAATTTTATTGTATTGAAAAATATACATAGAGAAAGTGCAGGAAACAAATGTAAATTTTAGTAAATTATCACAGAACTACACCTGTGTAACTACCACTCAAGTGAAATAGAATATTGTCAGCACCTTAGAAGGTCCCTTGATGACTCCTACTCACTACCCACTGCCTCCCAGAAATAATCACTATCATAATCTAGCCCTATAGTTTTATATATTTTTGACCTCTATGTGCATCATATGTATGTATTCTTCTGCCTATAGCTTCTTTCACTGAAAACTGCATAGGCGAGTCATTCATGTCGTCTTACATAAAGGTAGCTGTTTTACTTTATGATAGTATCTTTATGATTATACCACAGTTTATCCATTTTTCCATTGATGGGAATTTAGGTTTCCAGTTTGGAGTTATTATGGATATTGCTGATTTGAAAATTCTTGTCCAAGGTTCTTGGTGCACATATTTTTCCATTTATGTTTGGTAAAGAACTAGTCTTAGAATTGCTGCTTATCTTCAACTTTAGTAGATAAAGCCAAATTGGTTTTGATGGTGGTTGCAGCAATCTGTCCTCCTTTCATAAGTGTGTGCAAGTTCTCACTGCTCTGTGTTCTTGCCAACATTTGCTATTAAGGTGATATAATTTTAGCTATTCTGTTGTGTTTAAGGTAGTATCTTGTAGTTTTACTTTGCATTTCCTTGAATACTAATGAGGTAAGTAACTTAACAAATATTTATTAGCCATTACTTAATTCTTTCTTGGAAAAGTGGTTTTTCAAGTCTTCTTTTTCATTTTTTTTTTTTTGTTGTTGTTGAGTTGTCTTTTTCTTATATGTAGGAAAGACATATTGATTACATGTTGGGAAAATAGTCTCTTCTACACTGTATCTTGCCTTTTCATTCTTACTAGTAACTTTAGATGAGGAGAGGGTAATAATTTGGATTAGCCTTTAAATTTTAATTGAGAAATAACATGTGTAGTAAAGGGTACAAATCTTAACATGTAAAGTTTTACATGTTTATACCCATATAACCACCGTCCTGTCATGATATGGAACTTTTCCAACACCCTAGAAGGCTTCTTTATTCCCTCCAAATCAGTACTGTCCACCTCCCACCCCAGCACACACATAAAACTACAGGTTAGATTTGTATGAACTTGATTTTTATTTAAATGCAATTGTACCATATGTACTCTTGGATCTGACTTTTTTCATTCAAATATAGGTCTGTGAGATTCATGAGTTTCATGTGCAGCTATAGTTGATGTCTTTATTTAGCTGATATAGTAGAAACATACCAACAGTTTATCCATTCTAACATTTCATTTCTCCATTGGCAGACATTTGGACTCTTTCCAGGTTTTGCCTATCATTAATAAAGCTGCTATGAACATTCTCACATATGTCTTTTGGTGAACATATGTACCTAATTTCATTACTTTTAGAGTGGAACTGGTGAGTCATAGATTAAACACATTTATACTTTAGTATATACTGCCTAACAGTTTTACAGAGCAGTTATCCCCATTAACGTTGCCACCAGCTCTGTTTATCTACATTCTTGCCTTGGTTGATATCATTGGTCTTTTTACTTTTAGCTATTCTGGTAACTGTGTAATGGTACCTCATTGTGCTTTCAATTTGCCTTTTTCTGATGACTAATGATGTTTAGCTCCTTTTTTGTTTATGGCTATTTGGATGTCTTCTTTTGTGGAGGGTCTGTTTAAATCTTTTGTCTTTGTTTGTTTATTTGTTTTGAGTTGTCTCTCTTTTAACTGATTTATGAGAGTCCTTTATATATTCCACATATGAGCCCTTTGGTTACATGGACTTATCAGTCTTTTATATTATTATAGTGCTTTCCTTGATCTGTTTAAGAAAGCTTTCACTAGCCAAAAGTCAAGATAATTTTTGCTAGGAATTTTTGGTTTTGCCATATACATTTATATCTACAATCAACCAGAAATTGGTTTTGATGTATTATGAGAGACTGAGGGTCAAGGTCTTCCATCTCCCCTCACCTCAAGGATATACAGTTGTCCCTAACTATTTATTGGAAAAACGGAGCTTTCCCCCTACTGTTCTTCAGTGCCACCTTTGCCACAAATGAAATTTCTATATATGGTGGTGTCTGGTTTTGGACACATTATTTTTGTCTGTTGTATTTGTTCATCCTTTGGACAGTGCCACACCGTCTTAATGATGCAGCTTTGCCTTTTCTTGGTTCTCTGCATTTCCATATAACTTGCACAAGCAGCTTGTAAATTTCTATATAAACACAAAATCCTGTTGGCATTTTTTTGAGATTGCCTCGAGTTCATAGATCAAGATGAGATTGATGGATATATTTATACACTTCAGTTTTCCAGCCCATGAACATGATATATCTGTCCATTTATTTAGGTCTGTAGTTTTTAAATTCTCTCAATGTATAATTTTGGGGAATTAGATTTATCTAGGTATTTGAAACTTTTTGATGCTGTTGCAAGTTGTATCTATTTTTGCTCTTTTCCTTCCTTTTTTACATTTTCTAAGCCTTTGTTGCTGGTACATAGAAATAGTTGTTTTTATTGTTGTTCTTTTATCTAGAAGCCTTGCAAATATTGTAATTACTAATTCTAATAATTTATCTGTAGATACTTTTAGAAACTCTATCTTCCCAATTATTATCTGCAAAGTAGTTTTTATAACTACTTTTCTAAACTTTGTTCCTTTTATTACTTTTGTTTGACTTATAAGCCAGGACAGTGTTGAATACAAGTAGTGATAGTGAGCATCTTTACCTCTTTTCTGATCTCAGAGGGGAATTTTAAACATTCACTGCTATGTAGAACTTTCCTTTAGGTTTATTAGTGCCTTTGTCAGATAAAGTAAGCTCCCTTATATATTTGCATGCAGGGCATAGAGGTTCTGTCATACCTGCTCACTTCTGCTCTTGTAGTGCAAATACAGTCATAGACAATACATAAATGGGTGACTGTGTGGTTGTATTCCAATAAAACTTTATTTACAGAAATAGAAGCTAGGCCACATTTGGCCTGCAGGCTGTAATTTGCTCAGCCTTGGTCTAACTGTCTTTGATGTAATATGCCTTTCTTCTCTAGGTTGATTTCCGTACAATATTTTTCTTTCTGTCTGGTTTACAGTAGATTTTCTGTGATAAACCTAAATTGCGTGTGTGTTTTTAATTTACGTGTTTCTCTGTGGATATGTGTGTTTGATCGATCCATTAAGAGTGTTAGGACTTTTTCAATCTGTGGCTTGATATCTTTTGTTGATTTTAGAAGATTTTTAGTCATTTCTTCTTTAATTATTGCTTCATTACATTCTCTCCTCTCTTTCTGGGACTCCTATTATAAAAATTTTAAACCTTTTTTAAAAATTCCTCATGTTTCATCTCCTCTGTTTGGCTCTTTCCATGTTTATATTTCATCATGCTAAATTCTGGATTTTTCTTCAAACTTATCTTTCAATTTACTGATTTTCAATTTGCTATTGAACCCAACTATTAAGCTTTTCTATTCAAAGTGATATAGAACTTTTCCACAACTCCATAAGGCTTCTTTATCCTCCCTCCACATCAATACCATCCCCCTCCCCCCACCCTTCCATACACACACACCCAACTACAGGGAAGGTACTATTTAAGTGCTTTAAGTTCTGTTTTTTTTTTTTTCCTGGCTCAGATTGATTTTTTTTTTTTTAGTTGGAGTATAATTAATACATAGTATTATATTAGTCTCAGGTGTATGATATAATGATTCAACAATTCTATGCATTTCTCAGTGCTCATCAACCTAAGTGTACTCTTAATCCCCTTTATGTATTTCATCCTCACACCCTCCCCTCCGCCCCCCGGCAATCACCAGTTTGTTCTGATTTTTCTTTGTTTTGTTTCTTAAATTCCACATATGGGTAAAATCATACAGTATTTGTCTTTCTCTGATTCACTTATTTCACGTTGTATTATACCCTCTAGGTCCATCTATGTTGTTGCAAATGGCAAGATTTCATTCTTCTTTTTTATGGCTAAGTGATATTCTATTGTATACATTACCACATCTTCTTTATCCATTCAACTATGGATGGACACTTGGATTGCTTCCATATGTCGGCTATTGTAAATAATCCTGCAATAAACATAAGGGTCCATACATCTTTTTGAATTAGTGTTTTTGTTTTCATTTGGTAAATACCCAGTAGTGGAATTACTGGATTATATGGTAGTTCAATTTTTAGTTGTTTTGAGGCATCTCCATACTCTTTTCCACAGTGGCTGCACTATTTTGCATTCCCACCAACAGTGCATGAGGATTCCTTTTTCTCCACATTCTCAGCAATGCTTGTTCTTGTCTTTTTGACAAAATGCAACATCAATTCATAATAAAAACTGTCAACAAAGTGGATTTAGAGGGAACTTACCTCAGCATAATAAAAGCCATATGTGGAAAAAACCCACAGCTAGCATCATACTCAATGGTGAAAAACTGAGAACTTTTCCTCTAAGATTAGGAACAAAACAAGGATGCCCACTCTCACCGCTTTTATTCAACATAGTACTAGAAGTCTTAGCCACAGCAATCAGACAAGAAAAAGAAATAAAAGTCATCCAAATTGGTAAGGAAGAAGTAAAACTTATTTGCAGATCACATGATACTGTATATAGAAAACTATAAAGACTCTACCAAAAAAGTACTGGAACTGTTAAATGAATTCAGTGAAGTCACAAGATACAAAACTAATTTACAGCAATCTGTTGCATTTCAATACACTAACAATGAAGTAACACAAAGAGAAATTAAGGAAATAATCCCATTTACAACTACACTAAAAATAATAAAATACCTAAAAATAAACTAAACCAAGGAGATGAAAGACCTTTACTCTGAAAATTATAAAATGTTGATGAAAGAAATTGAAGATGACACAAACAAATGGAAAGATATTTCATGCTCATGGATTGTAAGAACAGATATTGTTAAAATGTCCATACGACTCAAAGCAATCTACAGATCAATGCAATCCCTGTCAAAATATTAACAGCATTTTTCACAGATCTAAATAATCCTAAAATTTGTGTGGAACCACAAAAGACCCCACATAGCTAAAGCAATCTTGCAAAAGAAGAACCAAGCTGGAAGTATCACAATCCCAGATTTCAAGATAATACTTCAAAGCTGTAGTAAGTTCTGTTATTTTTATTTTTCAGTTATAGAGTTTCCATTCTGCTCTTATTTTATGGTATTTGACTTTTTGCTGAAATATTCAATTTCATCTTTTATTTTCTTGAATATATTTTACTTTGCTTTATAGTCTAATAAATTTGATAATAGTTTATAGTATAATTAAAGTCTTGAACTTATATCCCTGTAGTCTGTTCCTATTGCCCTTTGTTTTTCTTAGTTTTCTACAAAAATAGTTATATTGCCTCAACTCCTTTTTGTCCTGGTGACTTTTTATTGAGTGTCAAATGTTGTTTATGAATGACTGTGGGTATAATTTGAAGCTTGTATGATAATGTTACCTTTATTCAGAAGATTTATATTTGCTTTTGGCAGGAGATTAGAATGACCAACAATATAGGGTTACTTTGATCTAATTTCAGGAATAGAAATGATTTGAAGCAAGGATGTTAAGACCAGACTATTTCTAATTTATCTTTTTCTTAGGGTGTTAGTTTTGAAGTGGCAAGTTGATGGTTTACTAGCCCTCCTACTTCATGACCCTTGTTTGTTACCCAGACCCCTCAAAACCATTAAGCTCTGCTCAAAGATTCTTTCAGCTGCCACTTCTGGAAACTGTTGATGTCCCTGAGAGAAATGGTGGCCTCCAACGCCATGGTTTTCTTTCTCTCTTAGCTCTCTAGGTTCTATAATTTTTCATTTCCTTTTTGATCATCTGATTCAAAGAGGTGTTCTCCATACAGCTTTTCTGGTTGTTATCAGTGGGAGGGTTTGTCCTAATGGACTAATCTCCTATTACCAGAAACCTATATTTTTTATGTACATGAGAAAACCTTGGTCATGAGGGGACTGAGATTGTTAAGACACAAAGCCGAAGACTGCCAAGTTTTTTTTTTTATTTTAGAAGAGAGTCAGGGAAGTATAATATCATGGGAGTGAATTATATATCTTAGTTTTATTTTTATGCTTGCTTATGTCACAGTAAAAACCACCCAAAAATTTCAATGTCTTATAATAAGAAGCTTTATTTTTAATTCACGCTAGACTTAAGCTCTTGGTTGACTGTGGCTTTACTCCATATTTTCTTCATTCTGGAATTCAGAATGAAGGAAAAGTCTCTGGGATAAGCCTTTTTTTGTGTGTGTGACAATGTTGGGTAGCTCTTAAAACTCCTTAGATGGGGCTTATGTCAATTTTAGTCACATTTCATTCAGCAAAATAAATCAAGGTCAACAGTTTAGAGTGAACAACACTTGAAATTATATGGCATTGGGTGGGGCAGCAAGTAATAGCAACAATAACACAGTCCACTACACAGAGGAGAGGAGTCAGTAGAACTCTGAAATTTAATCATTCTTAAAGCAATGACAACTGAATGGGTTTAGAGTGGATTTGTCAGCATCTGATGAAAAAATAATTTAAAAAAATGTTTAGGGACACCTGGGTGGCTCAATTGGTTGAGCATCTGATTTCGGCTCAGGTCATGATCTCGTGGCTCATGAGGTCAAGCCCTGAATTGGTCTTGCTGCTGTCAGCTCAGAACCTGCTTCAGATCCTCTGTTGCCCCCTCTGTCTGGCCCTCCCCTACTCATGCTCTCTCTCAAAAATGAATAAACATTAAAAAAAAAAGTCTATCTCTTTAATAGGTATTTACTATACTAGGAGTTGGTTGTAGTCCAGGTAACAGGGAACTAGAGAATACATCTCAAGTTACATAGATCCATCCAGTGTGTAGACCCTTCCCACTTTCTGAGACCTTTTGGGACAGTAGGCATGGTATTCATGGATAGGTTCTACTTTGGATATTAAACCAGATGTCCATCCCTGCTGCCTTAGGATCATCACTTTTAGCAGCTGTGGTAGCAAGAGTTTTGGGTAAGTTCTAACTTCATATCTAGGAATCTAGGGTCTGCATTTTTACTAGCAGCTAATGATTAGCTCCAGCAGCTCATTAAAAAGCTCTGATTCATACCAGAGGGCTCCTGACCTGCTGGGGCCAAACCCTACATAGGACCAACAAACCACTGATATGGGGAATGTGCTTGGAACATTCTAACTCACATCACAAAGAATGTATTCTACTTATATCTGTTTAAGATTAAGAGGAGTTACTTTTCAAGGAATAGTTCTTTTAGAATGAACAGCTAGAACATTGATGATATATGTTTATAAAATAATTTTGAGTTGCTAAATACATTTTAAGTGTAATGCAGTTTTTGATTCTGAGTGTTGAAGATTTCTAAACTGAAGCCATCTGACCTTCTTCTGTTTAGTCTGTTCTCATGGGGACGATAGCCCAGAATCTAGAGCCCTGGATCATTCTAGTTGCTATTCTTAAGATGCAGTTTAATAGTTGATGTCTTGGGTCACATCTTGGTCTAGATTTCCAGTCTGGTTACAGATGTGAGCACTGATCTGTGGACACTAAAAGCAGGTATGAAACAATGTTGGTATATCTAATGGAGCACCTGTTATTGTTACTGTTTTTCATAGGCTGAGCGTCAGGCCATCAACACAACAGTCCAAGGTTCAGCAGCTGATATCGTCAAAATAGCCACAGTTAACATTCAGAAGCAATTAGAGACCTTGCACTCAACCTTCAAATCCCATGGTCATCGGGAGGGTATGCTCCAAAGCGACAGAACAGGTTTGTTCACAAACGAGGACCCTGCTGTAATATTAAGATTAACGGTATCAGAAAAGACAAAGGGAAGTATTTTTATATATTAATTCTCAGCATTTTTCATATATTTTGATCTCATGATGTTTTTACACTCTTAGAATTACTAAGGGTCCCAAAGAACTTTATGTAGGTTATATATAGTAATATTTACCATATTAGAAATATAAACAGGGAATTCAAAAACATATATTAATGTTTAAAAATAATAACAAATAATAAACTCACTACATGTTAGCATAAGTAATATATTTTCATAGAAACAACTACATGTTTTAGAACAAAAGAAAATTGGTGATATTTACGTTTCTGCAAGTCTCTTTGATGTCTGGCTTAAGAGAAGACATTTGGATTTCTGCATTGGATTCAGACATTTGGATTTGTTGCAATCTCACCTGCCCTGTAACCTCTGGAAAACCCTCTATAGTCTTGGGTGATAATGTCCCAGTTTGTGGGAGACCAATGGGTTTCCTAGGATATGGGACTTTTAGTGGTAAATCCAGGATAACTGGTCCTTTTGTTGTACTTATGAGAGAAGGAGGCTGGAAAAGGAAAATAACCTGAGTGTTATTATGAAAATAATTTTGGCTTTACAGATACTTTGAAGGTGTCTTAGGGATCCTCTTGTCCTTAGATAACACCTTAAGAATGTGTTGATTTTCCAATTCATTACCTTCCATGTTCTCTCTCAAGTCTGGGAATATATTCTGAGCTGACTTCCTTATCACAACATTTCTTTGCCAGTATTGTTGTCTCTTCTTGTTCTTATTTTACTAAGTTCTCTCCTTGTTGCTTGGATAGATTATTTCTTGTTCTAACAAGTAGATTCCTTTCTCTGTTTGTCCCATGTCCATACTTTTGCTTTAAATACCATTTCAGTGTGATTGAGATTACCAAACCATGACTGCAGCCAAGTTTTAAATTTTCCTGGGAAGAAGTTAAGGTTTTGGGCATAAAGGAGAAGAATCAGTTCTATTGGAGATGGGGCAGAAAATGTGAGATCAGCTGTTGAGGATGGAATTTGCTGTTTCTAGGAGAGACATATAAATATGTTATAGAGAATAATATAGTCAGTTACACAGATAATAAAGATGTTCATTTCTACATACAAAAAATACATAAAGACTTGCCCACCAAATGCGGATTGTTAATTTTATTGTCTTCTCTCTCCCTCATATATCTAAGGCTACTCGTTCAACATTTTGTGTGTGGGAGTCAATGTGCACACATACTGCACACACACACCACACACACATTCTCTCTATCTTTATAGAGAGAATATATGATCAAACTTACTTAGGGAATAACACTGTACTATGTGCTTTAGAGGATTTGGGAGTAAAAGTTATCAACCTCTTTACATTTAAAATCTAAAGAAAAGAAGGGAAGATATGATTCCTGACTGAAATATTTCTGTAACTCTTCACAGCAGAGTGATGCAGTATCTGAATGAGGATATAGACAAGAACAACAGCCTTTAGAGTGGGTGGAAAGCAATGTGGGTATGTCCCTGAGGATACATCCTGATGCCATGCTGGGTTAAAAGTAGTGGTAGGTTAGTGGGATCAAAGGGAGCTGAACCTGAGGAAGCAGACTACACCAGGAACAGGGAGATCGTAGCATTCAGAGTCAGAAGCCAAATAACTAGGAGAAATCAAGAGAAGGAAGGTATGGTGACTGGAAAGCAGAAAAGCATCCTGACAACCAGTGATGTGAGATAAGTGGGCCCAGTGGGACAGAGCAGATTTCAGTTAGATGCACAGCCTTGCAGCCCTGATATGGAAGCATCTTGCCACAGCCTCATCTACCTTTGTTCTCTTACCCTCTAAGAGCCACCTGTGAGAAAACTTGGGCTGCAGACAGTGACAGCTAAAGAATCCTCTCTGAGAGAAGCACGAGATATGAGGAAGATAGTGTTTGTGCTGCCTAGAAGGATCAGTAGGAAATTGGGGTGGCAGAAAGGAAGGACTGCTGTGAGCTATGGGCAAATGATTAAAGGCAGTTACTCTAAAGGTATTATTGTGGGACCTTATCTTAGTGATCACTGGGACATTATTTGTACCACCAGGCTCAGCTTGTTAGGAAATAGTAACTGAGTCTGATATAGTGGAGTTACAGGTTCTTTTGAGAGTCTACTGAAAGATCATCTCCACAGAAAAATGTACAGGTATAGACTCTTACATATAACTTCAAGGGATTCATACAGTCTCTGAAGTCCTCATCTGAACCCTAGGTTTAGAATTACTTGTCTACAGTGTTTGGTCCAGTTGGGAAAGCACCAGTTCTACCACAGTGACACTTCTGGCCATAAAAATGTGGCAGCAAATGTTCTTCTTATAATACACTGCCTAATGACAATACCAGTTCACTTTCCTGGAGCATGGATCAGGGCCCATACTACTCTGGTGCTATTACCAGAGTTGGTAGTGAGGGTGCCATGGAAAGTGAAGATGTAGGTTGTTTTATAAGAAATAAATTAGATGGCATTTGGAGCAGAGTTCTTCAAACTCCATTTACTGACTGTTAGATTCCTCCTTTATGGGAGGAAGTTGATGGAGATTTGAGTTTACCTGATAGGTCAGCAGTCAGCAAGTAGATATTTTCCTAGTAGTTCTAAATCTCATGTGTTTTAATCTCTTGATTAAAAATTCCCAGAGTTTCTCAAAATCCCTAAAAAACGATTCTTTTATGGTACAGTGACACGCTGATCAGTTTTATCCCTTTCTTCGTGGCACAGGATTGTTACCAAAAAGAAAACTGCAAGGGATGTTCTGTCCAATCAGAGGAGGCTTCTTCATCCTTCAACTCCATGATGAGCTCTTATATGAAGTGGCAGAAGAGGATGTTGTTCAGGTATTTTTGCACTGTTTGTGTCCATTTCATAGAATGCTAAGACGCTGTATATCAGGTTAAGATGCATGAGATTTCTGGAATCCTTCCTTAGTCCCAGGATGGGACTATATATATAGCTATATAAATGTTGAGTCCTAAAGGGCTGAGAAAGAGCTAAGAGTGCTCGGTTTCATACTCCTATTTATTTTTATTTTTATTTATTTAATTTGAGAGAGAGTATGTGTGTGAGAGGGGGAGAGGAGCAGGGGTGAAGAGGGAGAGAGAGAGGGAGGGAGAGAGAGAATGAATCTTAAGCAAGCTCCATGCTTAACGCCGAGCTCGACTCAGGGATCCATCCCACGACCCTGGAACCATGACCTGAGCTGAAATCAAGAGTCAGATGCTCAACTGACTGAGCCACCAGGTGCCCTTCATACTCCTTTTAAAAGAAACTTTTGATGCAGGGCTGTTTTTCTTTGGGAGAAGTTAGATGAGAGTTTGGAGCTCTGCCATGAGGGTTTAAAAACTTAGCATTCCCAAAGAAACTGGTAGAGCCCTGCTCTTCAATGCAGACCAGTTTGGGATGGCTGGCTCTTTTTGGATTTTGAGTTTTAAGCACCATGAGGTAAAGAGCTCTAGTCTGGCTTATCGCCTCAGTGGGTGGGTTGGGAAACATTCTTTGATTGGGAGAAGAGTTTGTTAACCTCTTTTTGGTTTTTTTTTTTTTTTTCTTTGTAGGTAGCTCAGATTGTCAAGAATGAAATGGAAAATGCCATAAAACTTTCTGTGAAACTGAAAGTGAAAGTGAAAATAGGTGCGAGCTGGGGAGAGCTGAAGGACTTTGATGTGTAATTGTATGGCTAAGTCCTCTGGGGAAGCCTGGTGTAGGTACAACTTACCCTTTCACCTATTTCAGGAAAACCAACTCTCAAATCTTGATGGACTTGGGATAGTAATTTTAGTGAGAGTTTCAAAATGTATATCAGAGTTTATTCTCTATAGCATAAAAAAAACTTTTTTGAGGCAAAATACCAAGTTTAACAATTATATTTATTCTCAAAGAGAATGTATGAAGTTGCCTTTTATAGTTCTGTGTGGCTCTAATCAGGTTCAGAACACATGACTGAAACATGCACTTAGCACTTTGGGTCCTCATCTGTCTGGTTGAGCTTGATGGCTCAATGACCGCTGTCTCTGGGGCATTTTCAGCTCTGTCTAGGATGCAGACACTTGTGATATAGACAGCAGCAGGAACCATTGGCAGATAGGGATTTGGTTTCTTATATACCCCCATGCTTAGGCATTCTGGTGATTTTTCTCCAATATCAACTTAAGACTAGTGGAGCTGTATTTCTACACAGCATTGGCTAATAAATTCTGAACTCTATAAAGAGGTAGACTCGATATGGGTGCAGTCTAGGAATGGATTTTCATGAAATGGTGTTTCTTCTTCCTTTTCCTTCCTCAGTTCATTCAATGAATGTGTTTGCAATACTTAGGTATTATAAAATAAGCTACACCTCTTCAAGAGGCATCCTGTTCTGTAAAATCAGATGTTTGTACTACAGTTTAATATAATACTTCCAGAGAAAGAAGACACCCCTGTATCCATCTCTTACTGCCTCTTTCTGTGTTTGTGGCATGGTGAGAATACCCATGC
The DNA here is from genome assembly GCF_022837055.1 of Prionailurus viverrinus. NCBI lineage: Eukaryota > Metazoa > Chordata > Mammalia > Carnivora > Felidae > Prionailurus > Prionailurus viverrinus. The sequence goes on from NC_062569.1 coordinate 92,431,761, forward strand.
TGAAGACATTATCTTTTATAATCAGTCAGAGGTGTATAACTGACTTTTTTGCTGTTGAAATAAAATGAATTTATAAGAAACTTTATATCGGTAGTTTTATTTTTAATTCAAAAAAATTTTTTAATGTTTATGTATTTTTGAAAGACAGAGGGCAAGCAGGGGGAGGGACAGAGAGAGAGGGAAACACAGAATCTGAAGCAGGCTCCAGGCTCTGAATGTCAGCACAGAGCTCAACTCAGGGCTTGAACTCACGAACTGTGAGATCAGGACCTGAGCCAAAGTCAGATGCTTAACCAGCTGAGCAACCCAGGTGCCTCTCAGTTTTTAAAATTGTGTTTCATCTAAGAGTATCTGAAACCTGTGTTCCTAGTATTTATTCTAGGATTTGCATTGTTGAGTTTGTTCAACAACATCTGTGCACATAGGAAATGTTTCTTTTATTCTTAATCAGTTATCAGAAGAGCTCTTTTATATTTATTAACTAGAATTTTTTAAAAGACAGTTGCTTTATAAACAAAGTGTAGGGGCGCCTGGGTGGCGCAGTCGGTTAAGCGTCCGACTTCAGCCAGGTCACGATCTCACGGTCCGTGAGTTCGAGCCCCGCGTCGGGCTCTGGGCTAATGGCTCAGAGCCTGGAGCCTGTTTCCGATTCTGTGTCTCCCTCTCTCTCTGCCCCTCCCCCGTTCATGCTCTGTCTCTCTCTGTCCCAAAAATAAATAAACGTTGAAAAAAAAATTAGAAAAAAAAAATAAACAAATGTAATATACTATTACACAAAATACTCAGATATGCCTTTTGGGGGATGAGAAGGAATGGGCAGGAGATGGCACAGATAAGAGGGAAGTTATAGCATTATTCTTGAGTTTTTTCTGTATTCACTTCCACCATCTTTCTCAGAGAGAAAAGTGGTAGTGCTGTCATTGTTCAGATGACCTTGAGATGTGGCACAAGAGAAGGCTCATTCTGTTTACTTGTGAGTATTCTCTAAATATGAGTGCGGGTATATAGGTCATCTCCACCTGATTTTCTGCAGCATTTGCTCTGTATGTGTAGTCACATGCATTTTCTCTTCCTTTTATCAGCTGGACTTAAAACAAACAGTTCTTGCTTTGCATGACTCAATTATGCACAAATTCCACTTACCATAGTTTACTTAAGTAACACTAGTGCCCCTAATAACACAACTCAAATTTTAGTTACCATGGTATTATAACTGAGTAATTGCATAAAGTTCAAACGTCATTTTTCAGTCCACAAATCATTATGTAAACAACAGATGAGCACTGTGGTAAGCAGAATGCACCCCCCATCCCCATCCTAACCCCTCAAACCTATGAACATGTTATATTACATGTTAAAAGGGACATTGCTGATGTGATTAAGTTAGAGATCTTGAAATGGGAAGATTATCTGGGTGGTTCCAGTATAAACACAGGCTCCTTATAGGAGGAAGACAGATGGTCAAAGAGGAGGATTGTGAAGATGGAAACAGAGTTAGACTGAGATTTGAAAACGTTGCACTGCTGACTTTAAGGATGGAGGAAGGGTCCGTGAGCCAAGGAATGCAGGCAGTCTCTAGAAGCCGGAAGAGGCAATGGAATAGAAATGGATTCTCCTCTACAACCACCAGAAGGGATATAGCCCTACCAATTCCCTGATTTTAACCCAATAAGACCATATCGGAGTTCTGACTTGCAAAAGTGTAAGATAATAATCTGTGTTTGTTTGTTTTTCAGTTTTATTGAGATATAATTGACAGAGCATTGTATAAGATTAAGGTGTACAGCATAGTGACATATATTGTGAACTGATTATCAAAATAAGTTAACATCCGGGGTGCCTGGGTGGCTCAGTCGGTTGGGTGTCCAACTTCGGCTAAGGTCATGATCTCGTGGTTGGTGAGTTTGAGCCCCGCATCGGGCTCTTTGCTGACAGTTTAGAGCCTGGAGCCTGCTTCAGTCTCTGTCTCCCTCTCTCTGCTCCTCCCCGACTCATGCTCTATCTCTCTCTCTCTCTCAAAAATAGATAAAGCTTAACAAAAATTTTAAATAAGTTAACATCCATCATCTCATTTGGTTACCTAAGTAAGTAAGTAAGTAAATAAATAAATAAATAAATAAATAAATAAATAAAGGTTTTGTCCTTGTGATAAGAACTTTTAGACCTAACTCTTAGCAACTTTAATATATATATTAAACATTCATATATTTTTGACTATAAACTTTTAGAATTTACTCTTAGCAACTTTAATATATATATTGCATATATAAATATATATATATAAGTATATATATATTTAACATTCATATATTTTTGAGAGAGACAGAGGGGAGGAGAGAGATGGAGACACAGAATCCTAAGCAGGCTCCAGGCTCCAAGCTGTCAGCACAGAGCCCAACGCAGGGCTTGAACTCACAAACTGCGAGATCATGACCTGAGCCAAAGTTAGCTGCTTAACCAACTAAGCCACCCAGGCACCCCTCTTAGCAACTTTCAAATATATAGTCTAAGAGTGTTAACCATAGTCATCATGTTGTACATTACATCCCCAGTACTTATTTATCTTGTAACTGAGGTTTGTACCTTTTGATCACCCTCATCCAATTGCCCCCTTCCCCTACCCTCTGCCTCTGGTAACCACATTTCTGATCTCTTTTTCTGAGTTTGTTTTTTAAAGATTCCATATATAAGTGAGAACATATAATATTTGTCTTTCTCTGTCTGACTTATTGCACTTAGCATAGTGCCCTCAAGGTCAATCCATGTTGTGTCAAATGGCAGAATTTCCTCCTTTTTATGACTAAAAAATATTCCATTGAATATATAGTCCACAACTTCTTTATGCATTCATCCACCAATGGCCACATAGGTTGTTTTTGTGTCTTGACTATTGTAAATAATGCTGTAAATAATGTTAACAGGGGTTTACAGATATCTCTTTGTTAAGTGTCTTCATTTCCTTCAGGTAAATACCAAAAAGTGGAATTGCTGGATCATATGGTAGTTCTATTCTTAATTTTTTGGAAAAATGTCATACTGTTTTCTATAGTGGCTGCACCAGTTTGCAATCCCACCAACAGGTCACGAGGGCTCCCTTTTCTCCACACCCTAGCCAACACTTGTTCTTGTCTTTTTCATGATAGCCATTCTAATGGGTATGAGGTACTATCTCACTGTGGTTTAGATTTGTATTTCCCTGATGATTAATCTTACGCACCTTTTCATATATCTGTTGGCCATTTGTGTATCTTCTTTGGAAAAATATCTATTCAGTTTTTCTGCTCATTCTTTAAATTTGATTGGTTTTTTGTTTTGGGGTTTGTTTTTTTCTTTTTGCTATTGAGTTATAGAAGCTTTAATATGCTTTAGATATTAACACCTTAGCAGATGTATGACTTACAAGTATTTTTTCTCATTTCACAGGTTATATTTTCATTTTGTTGATTGTTTCTTTTGCTGTGCAGAAGGTTTTTAGTTTGATGTGGTTTGATTTGTTGTTTTAGGTGTCATATTAAAAATTTTTTCCAAGACCAATGTCAGGAGCTTTTTCTCTATGTTTTCTTCAAGGAGTTTTATGGTTTCAGGCCTTAAATTTAAGTCTTTCAATTTCAAATTAATTTTTGTGAGTGGTGTAAGATAGAGGTTTAGTTTCATTCTTTTACAGGTGAGTGTCCAATTTTCTTAGCACCATTTATTGAAGAGGTTATCTTCATTGAGTATTTTTGGTTCCCTTGTCAAATATTAGTTGACTGTATTTGTGTGGGTTTATTCCTGTGTTCTTTATTCTGTTCCATTGGTCTGTGTGTTTGGTTTTTTGCCAATAACATGATGTTTTGATTACTTTAGCTTTTTGATATAGCTTATAATCAGGAAGTATGATGCCTCCAGCTTTATTCTTCTTTCTCAGGATTGTGTTAGCTATTTGGGGTCTTTTATGGTTTCAAATTTTAGGATTATTTTGTCTACTTCTGTAAACAATGCCATTGGAAACTTGACAGTTTGGGGTAGCATAAACATTTCAACATTACTAAGTCTTCCAGTCCATGAACATGGGATGCCTTTCTATTTATTTATGTCATCTTTGATTTCTTTACTCAATTGTAGTTTTCAGTGTAGAGATATTTTCCCTCCTTGATTAGACTTATTCTCAAATATTTTATTTTATTTTATTTTTTTTATGAAATTTATTGACAAATTGGTTTCCATACAACACCCAGTGCTCATCCCAAAAGGTGCCCTCCTCAATACCCATCACCCACCCTCTCCTCCCTCCCACCCCCCATCAACCCTCAGTTTGTTCTCAGTTTTTAACAGTCTCTTATGCTTTGGCTCTCTCCCATTCTAACCTCTTTTTTTTTTTTCCTTCCCCTCCCTCATGGGTTCCTGTTAAGTTTCTCAGGATCCACATAAGAGTGAAACCATATGGTATCTGTCTTTCTCTGTATGGCTTATTTCACTTAGCATCACACTCTCCAGTTCCATCCACGTTGCTACAAAAGGCCATATTTCATTTTTTCTCATTGCCACGTAATATTCCATTGTGTATATAAACCACAATTTCTTTATCCATTCATCAGTTGATGGACATTTAGGCTCTTTCCATAATTTGGCTATTGTTGAGAGTGCTGCTATGAACATTGGGGTACAAGTGGCCCTATGCATCAGTACTCCTGTATCCCTTGGATAAATTCCTAGCAGTGCTATTGCTGGGTCATAAGGTAGGTCTATTTTTAATTTTCTGAGGAACCTCCACACTGCTTTCCAGAGCGACTGCACCAACTTGCATTCCCACCAACAGTGCAAGAGGGTTCCCGTTTCTCCACATCCTCTCCAGCATCTATAGTCTCCTGATTTGTTCATTTTGGCCACTCTGACTGGCGTGAGGTGATACCTGAGTGTGGTTTTGATTTGTATTTCCCTGATAAGGAGCGACGCTGAACATCTTTTCATGTGCCTGTTGGCCATCCGGATGTCTTCTTTAGAGAAGTGTCTATTCATGTTTTCTGCCCATTTCTTCACTGGGTTATTTGTTTTTCGGGTGTGGAGTTTGGTGAGCTCTTTATAGATTTGGGATACTAGCCCTTTGTCCGATATGTCATTTGCGAATATCTTTTCCCATTCCGTTGGTTGCCTTTTAGTTTTGTTGATTGTTTCCTTTGCTGTGCAGAAGCTTTTTATCTTCATAAGGTCCCAGTAATTCACTTTTGCTTTTAATTCCCTTGCCTTTGGGGATGTGTCAAGTAAGAGATTGCTATGGCTGAGGTCAGAGAGGTCTTTTCCTGCTTTCTCCTCTAAGGTTTTGATGGTTTCCTGTCTCACATTTAGGTCCTTTATCCATTTTGAGTTTATTTTTGTGAATGGTGTGAGAAAGTGGTCTAGTTTCAACCTTCTGCATGTTGCTGTCCAGTTCTCCCAGCACCATTTGTTAAAGAGGCTGTCTTTTTCCATTGGATGTTCTTTCCTGCTTTGTCAAAGATGAGTTGGCCATACGTTTGTGGGTCTAGTTCTGGGGTTTCTATTCTATTCCATTGGTCTATGTGTCTGTTTTGGTGCCAATACCATGCTGTCTTGATGATGACAGCTTTGTAGTAGAGGCTAAAGTCTGGGATTGTGATGCCTCCTGCTTTGGTCTTCTTCTTCAAAATTCCTTTGGCTATTCGGGGCCTTTTGTGGTTCCATATGAATTTTAGGATGGCTTGTTCTAGTTTCGAGAAGAATGCTGGTGCAATTTTGATTGGGATTGCATTGAATGTGTAGATAGCTTTGGGTAGTATTGACATTTTGACAATATTTATTTTTCCAATCCATGAGCAGGGAATGTCTTTCCATTTCTTTAAATCTTCTTCAATTTCCTTCATAAGCTTTCTATAGTTTTCAGCATACAGATCCTTTACATCTTTGGTTAGATTTATTCCTAGGTATTTTATGCTTCTTGGTGCAATTGTGAATGGGATCAGTTTCTTTATTTGTCTTTCTGTTGCTTCATTGTTAGTGTATAAGAATGCAACTGATTTCTGTACATTGATTTTGTATCCTGCAACTTTGCTGAATTCCTGTATCAGTTCTAGCAGACTTTTGGTGGAGTCTATCGGATTTTCCATGTATAATATCATGTCATCTGCAAAAAGCGAAAGCTTGACTTCATCTTTGCCAATTTTGATGCCTTTGATTTCCTTTTGTTGTCTGATTGCTGATGCTAGAACTTCCAGCACTATGTTAAACACAGCAGTGAGAGTGGGCATCCCTGTCGTGTTCCTGATCTCAGGGAAAAAGCTCTCAGTTTTTCCCCGTTGAGGATGATGTTAGCTGTGGGCTTTTCATAAATGGCTTTTATGATCTTTAAGTATGTTCCTTCTATCCCGACTTTCTCAAGGGTTTTTATTAAGAAAGGGTGCTGGATTTTGTCAAAGGCCTTTTCTGCATCGATTGACAGGATCATATGGTTCTTCTCTTTTTTTTGGTTAATGTGATGTATCACGTTGATTGATTTGTGAATGTTGAACCAGCCCTGCATCCCAGGAATGAATCCCACTTGATCATGGTGAATAATTCTTTTTATATGCCGTTGAATTCGATTTGCTAGTATCTTATTGAGAATTTTTGCATCCATATTCATCAGGGATATTGGCCTGTAGTTCTCTTTTTTTACTGGGTCTCTGTCTGGTTTAGGAATCAAAGTAATACTGGCTTCATAGAATGAGTCTGGAAGTTTTCCTTCCCTTTCTATTTCTTGGAATAGCTTGGGAAGGATAGGTATTATCTCTGCTTTAAACGTCTGGTAGAACTCCCCTGGGAAGCCATCTGGTCCTGGACTCTTATTTGTTGGGAGATTTTTGATAACCGATTCAATTTCTTCGCTGGTTATGGGTCTGGTCAAGCTTTCTATTTCCTCCTGATTGAGTTTTGGAAGTGTGTGGGTGTTCAGGAATTTGTCCATTTCTTCCAGGTTGTCCAATTTGTTGGCATATAATTTTTCATAGTATTCCCTGATAATTGTTTGTATCTCTGAGGAATTGGTTGTAATAATTCCATTTTCATTCATGATTTTATCTATTTGGGTCATCTCCCTTTTCATTTTGAGAAGCCTGGCTAGAGGTTTGTCAATTTTGTTTATTTTTTCAAAAAACCAACTCTTGGTTTCGTTGATCTGCTCTACAGTTTTTTTAGATTCTATATTGTTTATTTCTGCTCTGATCTTTATTATTTCTCTTCTTCTGCTGGGTTTAGGCTGCCTTTGCTGTTCTGCTTCTAGTTCCTTTAGGTGTGCTGTTAGATTTTGTATTTGGGATTTTTCTTGTTTCTTGAGATAGGCCTGGATTGCAATGTATTTTCCTCTCAGGACTGCCTTTGCTGCGTCCCAAAGCGTTTGGATTGTTGTATTTTCATTTTCGTTTGTTTCCATATATTTTTTAATTTCTTCTCTAATTGCCTGGTTGACCCACTCATTCGTTAGTAGGGTGTTCTTTAACCTCCTTGCTTTTGGAGGTTTTCCAGACTTTTTTCTGTGGTTGATTTCAAGCTTCATAGCATTGTGGTCTGAAAGTATGCATGGTATAATTTCAATTCTGGTAAACTTATGAAGGGCTGTTTTGTGACCCAGTATATGATCTATCTTGGAGAATGTTCCATGTGCACTCGAGAAGAAAGTATATTCTGTTGCTTTGGGATGCAGAGTTCTAAATATATCTGTCAAGTCCATCTGATCCAATGTGTCATTCAGGGCCCTTGTTTCTTTATTGACCGTGTGTCTAGATGATCTATCCATTTCTGTAAGTGGGGTGTTAAAGTCCCCTGCAATGACCACATTCTTATCAATAAGGTTGCTTATGTTTATGAGTAATTGTTTTATATATTTGGGGGCTCCGGTATTTGGCGCATAGACATTTATAATTGTTAGCTCTTCCTGATGGATAGACCCTGTAACTATTATATAATGTCCTTCTTCGTCTCTTGTTACAGCCTTTAATTTAAAGTCTAGTTTGTCTGATATAAGTATGGCTACTCCAGCTTTCTTTTGGCTTCCAGTCGCATGATAAATAGTTCTCCATCCCCTCACTCTCAATCTGAAGGTGTCCTCAGGTCTAAAATGAGTCTCTTGTAGACAGCAAATAGATGGGTCTTGTTTTTTTTATCCATTCTGATACCCTATGTCTTTTGGTTGGCGCATTTAATCCATTTACATTCCGTGTTATTATAGAAAGATACGGGTTTAGAGTCATTGTGATGTCTGTATGTTTTATGCTTGTAGTGATGTCTCTGGGACTTTGTCTCACAGGGTCCCCCTTAGGATCTCTTGTAGGGCTGGTTTAGTGGTGACAAATCCTTCAGTTTTTGTTTGGGAAGACCTTTATCTCTCCTTCTATTCTAAATGACAGACTTGCTGGATAAAGGATTCTCGGCTGCATATTTTTTCTGTCTAGCACCCTGAAAATCTCGTGCCAATTCTTTCTGGCCTGCCAAGTTTCAAAAGAGAGATCAGTCACGAGTCTTATAGGTCTCCCTTTATATGTGAGGGCACGTTTACCCCTTGCTGCTTTCAGAATTTTCTCTTTATCCTTGTATTTTCCAGTTTCACTATGATATGTCGTGGAGAAGATCGATTCAAGTTACGTCTGAAGGGAGTTCTCTGTGCCTCTTGGATTTCAATGCCTTTTTCCTTCCCCAGTTCAGGGAAGTTCTCAGCTATTATTTCTTCAAGTACCCCTTCAGCACCTTTCCCTCTCTCTTCCTCCTCTGGGATACCAATTATGCGTATATTATTTCTTTTTAGTGTATCACTTAGTTCTCTAATTTTCCCCTCATACTCCTGGATTTTTTTATCTCTCTTTTTCTCAGCTTCCTCTTTTTCCATAACTTTATCTTCTAGTTCACCTATTCTCTCCTCTGCCTCTTCAAGCCGAGCTGTGGTGGTTTCCATTTTGTTATGCATTTCGTTTAAAGCGTTTTTCAGCTCCTCGTGACTGTTCCTTAGTCCCTTGATCTCTGTAGCAAGAGATTCTCTGCTGTCCTGTATACCGTTTTCAAGCCCAGCGATTAATTTTATGACTATTATTCTAAATTCACTTTCTGTTATATTATTTAAATCCTTTTTGATCAGCTCATTAGCTGTTGTTATTTCCTGGAGATTCTTCTGAGGGGAGTTCTTCCGCTTGGTCATTTTGGATAGTGTCTGGCATGGTGAGGACTTGCAGGGCACTTCCCCTGTGCTGTGGTGTATAACTGGAGTTGGTGGGCGGGGCCGCAGTCTGACCTGATATCTGCCCCCAGCCCACCGCTGGGGCCACAGTCAGACTGGTGTGTGCCTTCTCTTCCCCTCTCCTAGGGGCGGGATTCACTGTGGGGTGGTGTGGCTCGTCTGGGCTACTTGCACCCTGCCAGGCTTGTGATGCTGGGGATCTGGGGTATTAGCTGGGGTGGGTAGGCAAGGTGCACGGGGGCAGGAGGGGCAGGCTTAGCTCGCTTCTCCTTAGGTGATCCACTTCAGGAGGGGCCCTGTGGCAGCGGGAGGGAGTCAGGTCCGCTGCCGGAGGGTGGCTCCGCAGAAGCGCAGAGTTGGGTGTTTGCGCGGAGAGAGCAAGTTCCCTGGCAGGAACCGGTTCTCTTTGGGATTTTGGCTGGGGGATGGGCGGGGGAGATGGCGCTGGCGAGCGCCTTTGTTCCCCACCAAACTGAGCTCTGTCGTCAGGGGGCTCAGCAGCTCTCCCTCCCTTTGTCCTCCAGCCTTCCCGCTTTCCGAGCAGAGCTGTTAACTTATGTCCTCCCAGACGCTAAGTCGCGCTTGCTGTCGGAACACAGTCCGTTGGGCCCCTCCGCTTTTGCAAGCCAGACTCTGGGGCTCTGCTTGGCCGGCGAGCCGCCCCTCCGCCCCGGCTCCCTCCCGCCAGTCCGTGGAGCGCGCACCGCCTCGCCGCCCTTCCTACCCTCTTCCGTGGGCCTCTCTGCGCTTGGCTCCGGGCGACTCCGTTCTGCTAATCCTCTGGCGGTTTTCTGGGTTATTTAGGCAGGTGTAGATGGAATCTAAGTGATCAGCAGGACGCGCGGTGAGCCCAGCGTCCTCCTAAGCCGCCATCTTGCAAAACCTCCTGCTCTCAAGTATTTTATTGTTTTGATGCTATTATAAATGGGATTGGTTTTTTTTCCGGTTAATTCATTTTTAGTGTATAGAAACACTACTGACTTATGTATGTTAGTTTTGTATGCTACAACTTTATTCATTGAGTAGTTTAAAGAGTTTTTTTGGTGGTCTTTAGAATTTTCTATATATAAAATCATGGCATCTACAAATAGAGACAATATTACTTCTTCCTTTCCAGTTTAGATACTTTTTGTTTTTTTTTTTTTCTTGCCTGATTGCTCCCACTAAGACTTCCAGTGTTTTGTTGAATAGCCATGGTGAGAGTAGGCATCTTTGTCTTGTTCCTAATCTCAGAAGAAAGGCTTTCAACTTGTCACCATTGACTATGATGTTAGCTGTGGGCTTGTCATATATGACCTTTGTTATGTTGAGGTACCTTCTTTCCATACCTACTTTGTGAACATATGTTGAATTTTGTTAAATGCTTTCTCTGCCTCACTGAGATAACTATATGATTTTTTTTTCTTTCTTTCTGTTAATGGGGTGTATCACAGTATTTATTTGTGTATATTGAACCATCCTTACATCCCAGGGATAAATCCCTCTTGATCATGGTGAATGATCCTTTTAATGTGCTGTTGAATTAATTTGGCTAGTATTTTATTGAGAATTTTGTGTCAATATTCATCAGGCATATTGACATGTAGTTTTCTTTTCTTATGGTGTCTTTTTCTGGCTTTAGTATCAGGATTATGTTGGTCTTGTAAAATGAGTTCGGGAGTGTTACCTCCCCTTTGATTTTTTGGAAGAGTTTGAGGATTGGCATTCTTTAAATGTTTGGTAAAATTTACCAGTAAAGCCATCTGGTCCTGGGCTTTTTGTTTGTTGGGAAGTTTTTGATTAGTAATTCAATCACCTTAATAGTAATTGCTCTGTTCAAATATTCAGCTTCTTTCTGATTCACTCTTGGTAGGGTGTATGTTTCTAATAATGTTTCCATTTCTTCTAGGTTGTCCAGTCTGTTGGAATATAGTTGTTCATAGTAGCCCTCTTATAATTCTTTGTATTTCTTTGGTATCCATTATAATGTCTCCTCTTTCATTTGTAATTTTGTTGATGTGGGTTCTCTCTTTTCCTAGGTAAAGATTTGTCAACATTTTTAAAAATCTTTTTTGGTTCTCTATTTCATTTATTTCTGCTCTAATATTTATTATTTTCTTCCTTTTGCTAACTTTGAACTTAGTTTTTTCTTCTTTTTCTAGTTTCTTGAGCCATAGAGTTAGGGTGACTATTTAAAATCTTTCTTGTTTTTTAATATAGATATTTATTGTTATGAACTTCCCTCTTAGAACTACTTTCACTGAATCCCATAAGTTTTAGCTTCTATTTTTTGTCTCAAATAACACTTTTATTTCCCCCTTTAATTTCTTCTGTGATCCACTTGTTCATAAGAGTGTTTTTGATTTCCATGTATTTGTGATTTTTCCAAGTTTTCTCCTGTTATTGATTTCCAGTTTCATATCATTTTGGTCATAGAAGATATGTGGTATGTCTTCAGTCTTCTTGAATTTGCTAACAGTTGTTTTGTGGCCTAACCTATGGTCTATCCTAGAAAGTGTTCCATTTGTGTTTGTGAAGAATGCATATTCTGCTGTTGTTGGATAGAATATTCTGTATATGTCTGTTAGGTTTAGTTAGCTTAGTTTATAGTGTTGCTCAAATCCACTGTTTCAGATTGATTTTCTATCCAGATTATCTATCCATTGTTGAGAGCAGAGTATTAACCCCCAACAATTGTATTGCTGTTTATTTTTTCTTTCAGCTCTGTTAGTTTTTGCATTATATCTATATAAGTGCTCCATTGTTGGGTGCTTATTTACAATTGTTATATCCTCAATGGATTGACCCCTTTATTGTTGTAAAATGACCTTCATCTCTTCTTTCAGTTTTACGTTAAAGCCTATTTGGGGTAAGTAAGAGATAAGTATAGCTACATCTACTTTTTTTTTTTAATAATTTGCTTGAAATGTCCTTTTTCATCCCTTTATTCTCAGTCTGTATGTGTCTTTAAGGTTAAAGAGTGTTTTGGAAGCAGCATATCATTGGATCTTGTTTTTTATCCATTCAGCCATTCTGTAACTTTTTCTGAAAATGTAATTGATTTACATTAATGTAACTATTAATAGGTAAGGACTAACTATTGCCATTTTGGTAATTGCTTTCTGTTTTATATATCTATTTTTCCTTGCTTCTTATCTTGCTATATTTTTATTTTTTTATCTTCTGGTATCACTATGCTTTGATTTCTTTATCATGTTCTTTTGTATAATTACTACAGGTCCCCTTGTGGTTACCATGAGGCTTACATAAAATATCTCAAAACTATAACATTCTATTTTAAAGTGATAACAACTTAGCTGCTATAGCATTCCTAAACTTTATACTTTTACTTCTCCTTCCCCTCCCATTTAAGGTTATTAATTTTATACTTTATGTATTTTTTATACTCTGCATCCAATAAGAGATTATTGTACTTTGGGTTATTTTTAGTATGTTTAATTTTTTTTTAACTTTTAAACTAGAGTTGTAAGTTAATTATGCACTTCTATTACCATATTATGGAACCTAACTTGACTATGCATTTACCATTACCAGTGATCTTTTTCACCACCTTCTTTTGTTTTTATAATGTTAAATTAATTTCCTTTTACTTCCACTCAAAGAACTCCCTCTAGGATTTCTTGTAAGGCAGGTCTGGGGGTGATGAATTCCCTCAGCTTTTGTTTGTTCAGGAAAATCTTTATCTCTTCTTAATTTTATAAAGGACAGCTTTGCTGGGCATAGAATGCTGTTTGACAGGTTTTTCTTTCAATACTTTGAATATATCATCCCATTGTCTCCCATCCTGGAAAGTTTATGTTGAGAAAAGTGTTCCCTTGTATATAACTTGTCTGTTCTCTTTCTGCTTTCAAAATTTTTGCCTTTGATTTTTGACTAATAATTGTCTCACTGTAGCCCTATTGAGACTCAACCTATTTGGGATTCATTGGATCCCATGGATCTGAATATCCATTTCTCTTCCCAAGTTTGGGAAGTTTTCAGCCATTATTTCTTTAAATATATTTTCTATTCCTTTCCTTTATTCTGGTTTTCTTATAATGTGGACATATGGGTTGTGTCCCATCATTCTCATAGGCTTTCTTCACTCTTTTCCACTCTTTTTTCTTCTTGTTCCTCTGAGTGGACAACTTTAAGTATCTTATCTTCCAGGTCACTGATTCTTTCTTTTGCATTGTCAAATACATGTTATTGAAGCTCTCTATTGAACTACTCACTCCAATCATTGTATTTTTCAGCTCTTGGATTTCTGGATTTTTTTCTTTTGATAGTTTAGATTTCTTTGTTGAACTTCGTGTTTTGTTCATGCATTGTTTTTTTAGTTTTGTTCAGTCATCTGTGTGTTCTTGGAGCTCATTAAGCTTTTTTAAGAGGATTATTCTGAACTCTTTGATTTCCATTTATTTATGGTTAGTTATTAGAGCTTCATTAGTTTCCTTTAGTGACGTCATATTTGCCTGATTTTTTGTGATCCTTGATTCTGTTGGTCTCTGTGCATTTAGGAAGCTGTTTTATTTTCTACACTTTAGAGGTTCCCTTTTGTAGTGATAGTTCTTCCCCAGTCCACATGGTTTGGTATTCTGGACGTGTCCGCTGGTAATGTCCTTGGGCCAATAGGACTTGTTATCAGGGTCTATCTTTGGGAAGGCCATTGCCTATGATTTGAGGTTGAAGGGCAGGGGGATGCTGCTGGCTGAGAACAGTTGATAGGACTACTGGTTTTGTTCCCTGCTCTAAAGAGGCTATAGGATGGATTTGGTAGTTGTCTGGGTTCTCTACTCAGGTTTTCTACATGATTGGGTCTAGGTACTCTACTCAGCAGTAGGTATGGTCATGAATTAGCTTCACCATCTTGGCAGGTCAATAAAATGTCCCCCAAGGCCTGCACTGCTCATTGTTCGGGGACCCAGATCAGGCTAGACTGTACACTGAATTTCTGGCCAGACAGGGCTATTGGTTTTGCTATGCACCTGGAGAAAGCCAAAATCTGTTCTTTCTTTTCAAGTACCACTTTAAGTATGGGTGTAGTGTGGGCTCTGCAGCTTTGTATGTACTCTGTTAGGTCCTCTGGTCAGAGATGGTGGGGTGGTGGTGAAAGCTGGAACAGCAGCAGCTGGGGCAGGAAGTGGTTTCCCTGTCCAGACAGGACCTCATATGTGCCCCAAGGCTGGTAATGTTCTTGTTTAGGAATCAGACAGATCTGCAAGCTAAGCTCCCTGGACAAGTGGGGACACTGTCTTGGTTCTGAAGAGACCAAGGTCAGGTCTCCTGGTCTTGGTTCTTTACTCAAGAACCTGGAGTTCCTGGTCAGGTTCTTTACTGAGCTCCTGGTCAGGTTCCTTACTCAAGTGCTATTGTAATCAGGACTGCGGGTTGGGCTATGGAGTGTCCCAAGTGCTAAGGCCAGGCTTCCCGGTCAGGCAGGGCTGGGAGCTATGCTCAGCAGTGGGCAAGGTTATGAAGTAGCTCCCATGCCCAGGCAGGGCTGGAGAGCCAGCTCCAAACAGTGTCCCAGATGATCTATTCCAGCTATCTCGTTAGGCAAGTCCACAAGCTATACTCAGCAGTGAATGAAGCTATGAATTAGCTCCTCTACTTGAACAGAGCAGCAGAACTGCATCCAAGTAGCCTCCCAGGAGTTGAGGTCAGGTTTTCTGGTAGCACGAGGCTGGGAACCACACTCATCATGAGTGGGGTTATGAATCATCTCCCCTCATTGGGCAGAGAGGGGTAATTGGCTCCAAGGCTGGCAAGGCTCCTTGGTGATCTGTGCCAAGTTTTCTGGCAGAATGTTGCCACTGGCTTTGCTCTATGGATGATCAGATACGCCTGCTGGACTCTGCACTTGAACATGCTGGGCTATGCATCTTTTAACTCTTCTGGTCAGGCTTTCTCATTGGGCAGGGCTGGGAGCTACATTGAACAGTGGGTAGGACTATGACACAGCATCCTTGTCCTGGTAGTGGTGGGGGACAGTGGTACAGTGGTGGGGGAAGGGGGTAGACCAGGCTTCAGGGCTAGAAAGGCTCTTTGATTAAGGTCCTAAATCAGGCAAACCTGCAACCTTCTGAGTTCCCTGGTCAGACTGTACCACTGTCCTGGCTCTGCAGATGAGCATAGATGCTATTTGTGACTTCTGCTTAAGTGCTATAAGTAGGACCTTGGTCTGCCAAGATCTGAGTGCTGGTTGTTATAAGTCCCTCCCTCCCTCTCTGTCACAAATTGATTTCCAGTGATTAAGCCCTGCAGATTCCCCTGAGATCCCCTTGAGACAAGACTGGAGTGAGCCAAGAAGCAACTCATGCTGCCAGGGGAGCTGGATTTCCACCATGGGCTCTTTTCCCATTGGAGAAACCATAGGCTTAGGGGAGACTTCTTGGTGTCATGCTGTGCTGATCTGGAGGAGAGGCAGTGTAGTCCATGTAGCCATTCCTTTTACCTTTGTAATGTGGTCGGCCTCAGTCTTTGGTGCAGGGGGTGCTTCAGTCTCAGCCCTGTGTTCGAGGATTTTCTCATTGGTGTCTTGTCCATGGATACTTGTTAGTTGTTCTTGTGAGAGGGAGTACACTTGGGAATGATCTATGTCACCGACTTATTGATGCCATTCTTCAGTTTGTGTTGTTTTAAGCCAGAAAGTTTGTGGTGATTTGTCATAGCACTGATAGGACATTAATACATGATCATGATGAGTTACCAGTTACATCACTTCTTTCAAAGTCTGTTCGTGATTGGCCACTGCATGTCTGTCACTGATTGTAGGTACAGACAGTAAAGTATGTAGCAGTGTTCACTCCTTGTCTCCCAGTGTGAATTAGTGTGACATTTTACAAAAAAGGGTAATCAAAAGAGGAAATTGGCTAATGAAGATGCAAGTACACCAGAGAAATGAAAAATGACAACACTTGAAGTGCAAATTAAACACAGAGTTATAGAATAGCTGACTAGAAATATTGATATTCATGCTATCCAAGATGCTCTAGATGTGCAACTTGAAAAATTTAGTGAAGGCAAAATTATCAGTATAAACTAAGAAAATGGTTGTGACAAAAAGGATACAGATGTTCTAGAAGAAGTGATGACAGCAGAAGACATCATTACTTGTATAAATTTACTGTAATTCCATTGAAAGTCTCAAGAGGATTTCCATTTTAGATAGGTGCTATCCCAAAGCTTAACTAGAGAAAAAAAAATCAAACTTGAAAAAGATCAAAGATATCTATCAGATATTAGGACAGATTATAAGGATAAAATAATTTAACAGCTTATTAGGGATGCAGAAATAGACTAAATTACTAGGGCAGACTAACGAATTTAGAAAACATGAGGCACCTCGGTGGCTCAGTCGGTTAAGTATCCAGCTCTTGATTTCAGCTCAGGTCATGATCTCAGTTCATGAGGTTAAGCCTCACATCAGGCTCTGTGCTGACAGTGCTGAGCCTGGTTGGAATTTTCTCTCTTCCTCTCTGTCTTTTCCCCATTCTCTCTCTCTCTCTCTCTCTCTCTCTCCCTCCCTCCCTCCCTCCCTCCCTCCCTCCCTCCCTCTCAAAAACAAACATGAAAAAAAGAATTTAGAAAGTGGACTGTAATGTAGATGGGAAATTATTAAGATATCATTTCAAATTAGTGGTAAAGGATGTCATTCAAAAGAAGGGGTATAGTGATATATTATCCATTTGTTAAAATATCTCTTATCTCAAAACTCCAGATAGATTAAAAACCTAAATGTAAAAACTAAACTATGAAATTAAAGAATTTATGAATTATTTTACAAACATAAAGACCTATAAAACACAGTACAAAAGTCATAAAGCTAAGAAATTATAAAATTTTATTACATTAAGAGAAAATCCTCAATATGAAAAAGGGATGACAGACATCCAAGACCCAGAAGAGTATAATCCAGGGCCAGGGCATGATAGAGAACCCAAAAGGCATCCAGAGCCTGGATGAGGCTGAGTTAGCAATTGAGGACCACAGAGCCCTTCTCCAAACAGGAGAGGAAGCCACACATTCACTATTGTACTTCAGCACAAATCAGTGAAAGGCACTTAAGTGTCTGGAACAGACCAGCCACTATTCTAGAATGAATGATAGAGGACTCACAAGGAAATACAAGAACCACCACCCTTCTTCCCTTGCCATGAGGTCACATAAGACTTCCTTTAAACCCAAAAGGCAGTCTTGCAAAAAGGAAGAGGAAGAGATTGTCTGAATGGCCTTTGGAAACACTCATGGAAAAATCAGCTATATAAAATAAACAGGCTAAATTAATTTCCAGAGTTGTAATAAAAACAAATAATAGAAAAGGGGTCTATAATAAAGAGTCTGGCTTCATCTTTTGCCATTTGCTGACAAGTTTTAAGTCTCACTCTCTCTTGCCCTTCTGCCCCACACCTGGGTAAAGCTGAGCAGAAAGCCTGGGTGCTCTCTTCTTTACTGTGCAAACTCCTTTCTGCAAACCCTGGCCCCACCTTCTAACCACATAAAAACCACAAGCCATCTTTTTTTCTTATTCTCCGAAGCTATTTTTGACCAGTTTGGGAGCTACTGATCTCCCCAGAAATCTTTATGTGAGTGATAAACGTTTTCATATACTCTTAGGGTGTGTGTGGTGGCATCAGTTTCAACATCCAAACCAAATGCTGGAGAAGGCTTCAGTCTTCTGTAGGGTGGCCACAACAGAACTATTCAGAGAGTATAGTCAAAATTACAAACAAGTCACAGAAGACAGAATAAGTGTGTCTAATTAAACACATAAAAAATATTTAATTTCACTAATCAGAGAAATTCTAATAAAAAGAGTAAGATACCATTTCACCTTCTAGATTGTGAAAAAATAAGATTAATATTGAGAATAGATGAAAATGTAGGCAAGCAGTAATTCTTACATACTGGTGAAGAATAGTTTAATTGGAAACATTTATTTAAGAGGTTTGAATAAGCATGCCCTTTGAGGTAATTCCAGTATCTTCCCTAGAGAACTGCTTGCAGATAGCAAAATGCATGTGCAACAATGTTTGTTGTGGTCTTATTTATGGTGTCAAGGGATTGGAAAATATCTAAATGTTTACTATTAGAGGAATGGTAACAAATTATGCTTTATTGACACCATGGAATAATATAAGTTAAAAAGAATGAGTGATATCTATAAATACTGACATGGAAAGGTATCTAAGACATAGGTACATGAGCAAGCAAGTTGCAGCATAGAAAAACATTTGGAAGGAAACAACAAACTAATAATAACTGTTATAGAAAAAGGTAGGCGGTAACCAAGGGAAACTTTCACTTTCTTTTGTCTATTTATTATTTGGTGTGATTATAAATATACATTCATGTATTATTTGTGTAATTAAAACACATTTTTATTTTTTTAATGTTTATTTTGAAAGAGAGAGCACGAGTGGGGAGGGGCAAAGAGAGAGGGAGAAAGGATCCAGAGTGGGCTCTGTGCTGACAGCAGCGAGCCAGATACAGGACTCGAACTCACAAACCGTGAGATCATGACCTGAGCTGAAGTCAAGCACTCAACCAACTGAGCCACCCAGGCTCCCCAAAACACATTTAAAAAATTTTTAAATAGTGGTTGGCTTCCCAAACCAGTTCAGAAAACTATTCTAACCCATAAAGCAGCTACCCATTTGCTATGAAAGGTAGAAGACAATGTCATTGAAACACAAATAATTTGACATAATTGAAATAGTTTTATTTTTATAATTTTATTTTGAAGTAATTTCAAACCTAAATAAAAGTTTCAAGAATAGTACCAAGAATCCCACTCAAGTGAGTTTTGTGAATTGCTGCAATTATGTTTTTCATAGCAAAAGGGTCCAATCCAAGATTACATGTTATACCCAGTTACCATGTCTCTCTAGTCTCCTTGAATCTAGAATATCCATCCAGGTTTCTATAGTTTAAAATTTAATTTTTTCTTTATGATTAAGTAGTTTTTGTGAAAATACTTTTGAGACTATGTAAATATCTTGTTCCTTCATTACATTTTAACCCACTAGTTATAGCATCCACTGGTTTGTTGCCCCTAATTTAAAGTGATTGACAGTAATTTTAAAATTCTATCACATTTATTGGTCGACATTATATTGTAAGGAAGAGCTTTTCCTTCTAATTAATTAACATCAGTGTGGACACATAGGTAGCTATTTTATTCAAATAGTATTATTAGTTTTGATACTCAAATTATCCCAGGTTTGACCTGTGTGGCCCCTTTGAAGTTGGCTTCTGTGTCCTTTTGACACATCCCCATCATTCTTTGAATACTTGATTTTCTGGAATAAAAAGATGTTTCAGCCTTGAAATCAGCTATCTCTTGACAAAACCCCAGTTCCTTTTAGCAGAGAATATTTAGAAATCAAATTCCAAGTACTACATGTGTTCAATGTTCCTGGGGTGATGTTCCTAGTTCTCTCAGTGTTCAGAATTAGGATACACACACACACACACACAACACACACCTTTACATCACAGGTATGTATGTATGTTTGTACATAAAATTCTCACTGATAGTTCCAATTCTAATCCAATACTACAGGATTTATTTTCACATCCCCCCTTTTTTAATATTTATTTATTTTTGAAAGAGACAAAATGCAAGTCGGGAAGGGGCAGAGAGAGAAGGAGACACAGAATCTGAAGTAGGCTTCAGGCTCTGAGCTGTTAGCACAGAGGCCAACGCAGGGTTAGAATTCACAAACCGTAAGATCATGACGTGAGCTGAAGTCGGGTGCTTGACCAACTGAGCCACCCAGGCACCCCTCATGTTCCCTTTTATTTGTACTTCTCCATCATTGAGAAACCTGACTCTTGTAGCCTCAATATATTTGTTTAATTGCTCCTTCCTTTATCTCCACCTGCTGGACTGCCTTCTGTCCTGTGCCTACCTCTCACAGGCCATCATTACTGTCATGTCAGCCACCTCACTCTGATTCTGTCTTCCTCTGGATTGTCACACTCACCTGCTACTGTGCACTCCTTGCATGGGGCTGTCATCAACAACTTAGGTTGGTTGACTTTTGGACTGAATGAATGGAAAAAAAGGAAAGGAGGAAGGAAGTCAAATCAGTATTTTAAATATTGAATGCATATATGTGAAGCCTGACTGATTGTATTTCAAAGAAGATAAGGACACTTTTGAGAAAATTCTGAAGGGGGGGGATGCCTGGGTGGCTCATTTGACTGAATGACCAACTCTTGATTTCGGTTCAAGTCATTATCTCACGATTCTTAAAATCAAGCCCAGTGTCGGGCTCTGTGCTGATGGTGCAGAGCCTGTTTGGGATTTTCTCTCTCTCTCTCTCTCTCTCTGCCCCTCACCCACCAGTGCATGCTCTCTCTCAAAATAAATAAACATTTAAAAAAATTCTGAAGAAAAGACAACATTTGGATTTTACATTTCCGTTTTTACATTTTCACTATTTATTGAAAAACATTTCTTAGCCTATGGTTGGTTGGTTGATTTTTTTTTCCATCTTTATATGGAGCTAAAACGAGGAGGGAAGTTGTGGTAATAGGAAAATTTTCTTGAGATAATTAGACAGTATTTGGAAGAGTAAGATTAGTCAGCTAAGGCCACAGTATAGATAAATATAAAAAAGTGCCTGAAGAGGAATTAATTGTGCAGATGAAAGCCAGAAGGGGAAGAGAGCACTGTCTTTCTAGGGGACTTTTGGAGGTTGTGAAGTTAATGAATGTAGTGATATAAACCCATAATGGTTTATGGGTTTTGCCTGAATGGGATTAAGGCCTGAGCTTTAATGAAGTCAAGAAGTAAGGTATGAATGTTCAGTTTGTAAATACATCTTACTCAGCCTCAAAAATTGACTGTAGAGTCTTCCATAAAAAAGTTACACAACTCCCCAGTTTGAAACTTGGGGAAATTTGGGGTGGCTATTCTACCCTTTGGGATTTATAGACTCTAGCAAAATCTATGAGTTTGGAGAACTTATGTTTAGTCTTTTTGTTTTTTACTTCAAACAAATGTGTTGTACATGCTCCTCCTCTCTGCCTTTTTAAAACAATTATACTTTGCAAAACCATGGCTCAAAGTGTTGCAAATGAAGGTCTTACCTCTGTCCATATTTAATCTTGGCAAAAATGTTTAGTAGTGCATGACATCATAACATAAGAGCATCTATGTACAAACATATACAATTTTATTGATATTTCTACAGACTACAAGAATTTTAAGTATAGTCACAATTGCTGAGTGCAACAGAAAAATAGTAATTTGTCATTTTCTGAAAAGATGCAAAAGTTCTGAAGATGAAAGAAAGATACATCAATGATGTCATCTGTTTCTTATTTCCTAGAATAAAACATCACATAATTAAGTACTAAAAATTATAGGTTATTAGAGATTTTGATTCTGTGTACACTTGTCCATAACCACCACCTAGTTTATTTTCTGGCTTTGCAGTTAAGAAGCATAGGCCAATACCAGAGGGAGCAGTATGAGAGGAGAGAACTCTCAAGTTTTCTCATTAGGTATTATTGCCTTGGATAGGCAGACTCTCCCTTTTTAAAGGTGAAAGCAGTCTTTCAGGGCACAGATAGTGAGTTACAGACACTCTTCTCCCTTTAAACATGAATCCAATAACCAAGAAAATAAATCCAAGTGGCCCTGGGAGCTAAGCCAGCAATCAAAAAGGAACTGCTCTTCCTTCTTGCTAAGATCTTGTCCAACTATGCAGAAAAGGCACCTAGTACCTATGTCTCCTCCAAATGAAGAATGAATAATAAATTTGGACCTGATTTAGTAAATGATTGTTTTAATTTCCACTATCCTATTACTAAGAATTAGTTTCCACTTAGCTTTACATACTGTTGAATTTCTTATTTTTCTTCTGGTGTCTTGTGATGTCACATGTATAAGACAATCAAAACCTAGATGTTTGAATTGGAATAATTAATGGCCAAGTCACATGGGAGAAAATCACAAAGACAGACTTATTTAAAATTAATGGGGCCTTCCCTGGTCAGAAATTTGCACAGAACATTTGTTTTGGGTTTCAACACAATAATTATCAACCCAGACAACACTATATCTCTTACATGTTGTCGTCCCTGACCCATCAGAAGTGGGGCTTGGATACCAGCCAAGGTAGACAAATGTTTCTTCCTTAATCGGCCATAAAGCTGTGTTTGTCAACGTTGGCTAACATTGGAACCATGTTGAGGGCTTTCAAAATTACACGTTTGGTTCCCACTCTGAGAGATTTTAGTATAACTGGGAATTTTAAAAGCTCCTTAGGTGATTCTGTTGTACAGCCAAGGTTGAGACTCAGTTCCCTATGTAAATACATAAATAAAAGCAGCCATCTGTGCCTCTGGTTTCTCATCAAAATTTCTTCCACTTAACTCTGGCTCCCATGTCCCTCCCCACCCCAACCCTCTTGTTACCAAACTGGCACTTCCTCTCACTTTCCCAAGTATTCTGTATTTTGTCCTTTTAGGGCTATTTTGTATGCAAATATGTACACTAAACTTGCTACACAACCACTATACTCCCTGGAATGAGCCATCCAGAATACATGACTTACCAGAGTGTTTCTGGCACCTGGATCGGTGTGTATGTGAAGTAGTATGTAGTCAGTAATGGGGTTGGTGTAATAGAGGACATAGGTGAGGAAGCTGTGAAGGCTACCACTTTTCTCCTGAATCACAGCAAGTCCTGATAGAAGTGTCTGACTCCTTTCGGCATTGCCGTCTCTGAAAGTGGTCAAGTTCTAATGTCTTTCCATTGGGCCAGACTTAATCACACAGATATACTGGTGGGTTGTCCCAATGATCCTAAACCAAGGAGAGTATTTTTAGCTTACTTTTCTAGACCTGCTTCATTTTTCCTTTCTGCCAAACGTTTTATAACTATTTCAAAGAGCTCATCTTCATCTTCTTCAACCAGCCTTGGGCATAATCTATTTTTTCTTTCTCAAAGTCCTGGTAATCCCTTAATACAAATAACAGATAGATGGTACATTTAATATTTGACACATGGGTCACATAAAAAGGGACTCCAACAGTAAACCTTTTCCTCTTATAATCCTTTAAGATCTTTGAGGAATAGAAAACTGGATTCTGATTTAACTTGAGAATCACTCCAAGGCTATAGAAAAGGTTTGACAAATTGTCTTTGTGACTAAAGTATAAGAAAACATCTCCCTCAGTTCTGTCACTATTCTTCCAAAGTTAATGACCCCAATGGTGATTGGGGCACTGAGTCTGAGTCTCAAGTATAAGAAGGAAAGTCAGTAGTCCTGCTTTTGTAGGGGATTAAATGACAAATCAATCATCCTCCCCTCCATACAACAAGGTTAATGGATGATTTCATGGTAGGGGTTATTGCTCACATTATTAAAACCAGGAAAACAAACACTTATAGCTTCTTATTGGTGAATAGAACACAAAGACCCATTTTCTTGTGGGACAGTAAGAAGGGCTTATCTCCTGAAGGATTCATAAGGAGATGAGGTCAACTTAAGAGGCTGTGGTTTTCAAACTTTATCTTCTGATGCCCCCATAGCAGATATAATGTAATTTTGATGACTACTAAGGCTCAGTCATTTTTTCTATCATTGTCCAAGTTACTAGGAGTATTTTTTTGTGTTCCAAGATAGAGGCAAGACATTTAAAGAGTAGAGAATAGAGGTGTAAAGAATTACATGGATCAACAGTACTCATTTTCCAAAGATGATGATGATAAGGTTGTGGTGGTGGTTGTGATGGTGTGTGTGTGTGTGTGTGTATACGTGCGTGCGCGCACACACATGTCCGTGTAACAGAACGGAAATATTCAAAGAGAAAAATCACATCCACATTAGATTCTTGTTATTGCTGTCTCTTTGAATTATAAAAATAATTCTGATGCAGTAAAACCTCATTGATTTGTATTCCACTAATCAGGAGTTTGGGAGATGAAGTTACCCTTACATTAAGAAAGGGTTTATAAAAATTATATTGAAAGACATATTTAAACGACTTAAAAGAATTTATTCATTCAAGCATTTAGAAGCACCTGTTTACTTCCAATTGATGTGCTAATTATAAACGTTTTATCTATTCATTAGAGCCAGAGTTTTAAGCACTTCTGTAAAATGCTATATTGTTCTTTTTCGTGTTTTCTCTGTATGCTTAA
The DNA here is from genome assembly GCF_022837055.1 of Prionailurus viverrinus. NCBI lineage: Eukaryota > Metazoa > Chordata > Mammalia > Carnivora > Felidae > Prionailurus > Prionailurus viverrinus. The sequence goes on from NC_062569.1 coordinate 92,456,102, forward strand.
AATATTCTGTAATTGTTATTTTTTACTGATTCATATAAGCTTTCTCAAAACAGTATTTTATTGCATATGAACCACGCATGTAATTTGGGGTGTAATAATTTATCTTCTTAAGTTATGGTATTTAATTTTATACAAGACATATATTACATAGTCACATTTAATCTGTCTTTAAATAATGTAGAACAGTGGCTCTCAACTGGGAGCATTTTTGGCAATGGCTGGAGACACTATTTTATTCTGGGGTTGCTACTGGCATCTAGTGGATAGAGGCCAGGGTTGTTGCTAACCATCCTACAATGTAAAGGGCAGTCCCACAATGAAGAATTTTCCATTAATAGTGACATTGTTGAGAAACCCAGATGTAGAACAAGTTAAATACAAACTTACTGAGGCCTTCAGAGACAGTCATTGAATTTGATGCCACTTTGGACTGAATTTCATTGTTCCTAAAATAATATTTTGCTCTTTTAGTTTTTTTTTTAAGTTATAGAAATGATAAAGTATCTGTTCAGAAAATCAGAAAAGTGAGTTCTTAAAACTGATGGTACAAATAGTGTACTGCAATATGGCTGCCAATGTTTTCTAAACTCTGATCTCAGGTTTAATATTTTTACTGTATAATCTTATGTTTCATGTTTGTATTTCCAAGTTCTGTTACTCTAAGGCTGTTCTCAGGAATGGTGAGATTCATGGAGAAGCTTTTTTGAGAAATTAGGAGAATCCAAGGACTCTGAGAAATGGTTTCTTGGTATACATTTTCTGACTCTATCATCTTTGCTCTTCTCAAAATTACTGAGAGCATTTAAAGAAAGTACCACTTCAAAAAAAAACCACTAATAATAAAAAAAAATCTAAAAAAAACCTCACAAATAAATACTATTTTGGGCTACTAAAATAACTTGGACTGCAGGAAAATGTGAATTCTTAAACACAAATGCAAATCCAATAATACCTGGAATAATCAAAATTCAGTAAGACAGACCCATTAATTTTTTAAAAATATTCTTTTCAAAGGAACAACATATTACAGGATGGGTCCTGGAATCTGCATGCATTCATTTTCTATGACTTTTAACTTCCAGAATCATGTTAAATAATGATGGCAAATGTATTCATTTAGCCTCTAGTAGTTCACTGTTAGAGTTATGACAGAGAACATTTATCATATTAAGGATATTCTTTATTCCACCTTTAAAAGAGTTTTAAATAAGGAATAGGTGTTTGGTGTCTACTGACAGTTTGTGGCTTATAGCCCAGTGAGTGACAAAATTATTGATTTTTGTATAATTAAACTCTCTCTGTATTTCTGTTGTCCATGATGGTGACTAAGGCCAAGATAGCAAAAATTTTATAAAGATTTTCAATAGTAAGTATTGAACCAAAAAGTATTTACTAATGAAAGCCCTTGTTAGTCAGAAATGAAATAAATCAGAATCCCTTTCCCAAAACATTAACTGAGGTTTTACTGAATCATACTGAAGAAAATGACCAGTTTGGTCTGTGAGTGTCAGGCTGCAAGAGCACCTTTGGATTGAAGACCCCACTGGGCTTGAACAGTAATATACTGTGTAATTGGCAGACAAAGATACAAATGGAGGCTTAAAAATATATCACTTTAGAAACTGAAACCAGAGTGTGTGAAATCAGTTCTCAAAGCTAACTGCATTGTTCCTATAATCTAGTTTCCCCAAACTTATCATCAACTCCCCTACAGAGCACAAGCCAGACTGAAAAAATGCTTTGAGGTGACCGAGCCCTACCTGGTTTATGACTGAAAATAGCAACTTGTTCTGGAGATGATAGAAATGGAAATAATTGTGTTAGGAATAATTTAATATACTGGTAATAATTATGACTGATAACCATGATGATGTAAAATATTATGGAGAGAGAAACATTAATCAGACTCTTGCCATAAGAATTCAATAATGTCATAGTATAATGAAAATTATAGATGAGAAGAAAATTCTGGTTTTCTTTTCTTTTTCAGTTGGGTATGGCAAATGTACTTGAAATACACTGATATCTTCTAATGCAGATTTTTTAAATTGTCAGGTGTGGCCCAATTTATAAAAATAGTTTACCATAAATCTTTTTTTCTTCTGTCACAACATGCTTGTTTTTTTTTTCTTTTCCTCTTAAGATGTTAATTTATCATGCAAAGATTTTTTTTCATTAAGTGCATTAATGCTTTTGTTTGTACAGGATTTTTTCAAATCAGCAGGACTCCCCGTAGTTCCTAAATGTAAATCCTTAGCAAATGACATGCCAAGATGATAGCTCCATTCCACGCTGGGAAAAGGCAAATTCAGCCATGTCTTGGGATTTTAACCAGGTTTCCAGCCTTTGGGTTATACGGTGTCTCTAATAAATTTCCCTTATGATAACTTCAGATGGACTGTAATGGAACATTTTGTAGAAGAAACTGGCTTCTAGCAAGTTGAATAGTGATGCTGGGAATAAATTTGGTTTCCCTGAATAATGGTTTCTCAAAGCAGTCAACAGCTTCTTTAGAAGTTTAGAATTGGTACCATTTCTTATCCTTATATTTCAGCATTAACTGCAAAGAAAAATAGTCACAATAAAATGCTTTTAGAAGTCTTTAAAAGTACTAATCAAAGCAAGTTCATACTGAGCTAATCATGCATATCTAACTAAATTGCAAAATTTATATAACTTCATTTTTGAAATAAGGTGCATATGAGAAAGATTTTTTAAAAATAATCAAGCTGTAAAGACTCAGCTGATTTTTAATGATTGAAGCAAAAAGTAGTGTGTGGATTCTTGCTTCTTGTGCCCCTCACCTTTTTTTGCTTGAGAGGGAATCATGTAATGTACCTAAGCACCTTTCTAGTAGCAGGTGCACAATACAGATACGATGTATCAGAGCCAATGAATAATTTTCTTTTAAATTATCTCCTAAGGTAAAGCAGTATTACTATAGTATTTAAAAACATTTTTATTCCAAATACTGGGGGAATTACAATACTTATAATGAGATTCAAGCTACCTTGGCTCTCACACAGGATTACTTACGGTGGCATCTCTGTTTGGGTTTTCTCGTGGGGGACCTGAATGTTTAAAGCTATTGCTGTGTAAAGATGCCTATATTAAGCAGTTTACCTCATGTGCATGTTTGGAAAATGCTTCCGCACTGGTCATCATGCCTGCAGTTTTCTCCTCCAGCTCTCCTAGCCTCTGTCCTCTCTCATCAAGTGCGATCCGGGCTCGAGTCAGCTCTCCCATCACCCCTCCGGCCGCACCTTTCATCCCTTCTATACCACCTGGGCCAGGAATGTGTTGTGCAAGGCTGCGCGATGCTTTTCCTGCTGAAGCTTCCCCAACTGGGAGTTTAAGCCATAGCAATTAAAAACACATTGTCAGTAATTCAAATAATTATAATCAAGCTTATCACCAAAGTACTTACATTAAATTCTATCATCATAATTCTCATATAGAGAGAGGTATACTTGGTTCTATCACAGACGTGTATTTGGAGATGTTAGCATTTACCCACCTATGAAAGAGATTGAGACTGCGAGATAACTGTGTTGTTACTGCCTGTCTTCATGTGTATGTGTATGTGTATGTGTGTATGCAGGTTCCATGCAATATGGCATCACTGCCCTTCTTGACATTGCTGAATCAGTTGCTCACAATATAGGCGATTTCATATTTAACCCATATTAGGATAGTTCCAATCTTAGGCCAGTTCATTTGTTTAAACTTCTGCCCAAGTCTTCATTCCTACCATCTCTGCTCATCTTGCTGTCATCCTCTGTAGGCCTCAGTTGTTACTGTTTTAAATTGTGTGTTGGGGGGAAGTAAAATACTAGAGAACAGGGTCTATGCCTGATGGACACGAGCATACATATGTTGAAATTCTGTTCCTTTATAAAAGGATAATAGTTTCTCTACCATTTACAAAGTTCAGTTTAATTTGAATGAGTTTTAAGGAAGTTTTTTATTGAAAGACAGCTATCTTGGTAGAAATTTGGTGAGCATTCTCAAGGATGTAACATTAGGCATGGAATTAAGATCTATTTTTTTTTAATAAGAGACTTACTGAGATACAATTCACATACGTTATATACCACAGTTCAGTGGTTTTCAGTGTACTGACAGAGTCATGCAGCTACCACTACTATCTAATTTTAGTACATTTTCATTACTCCAAAAAGTTTAAACTCTGTGCCCATTAGCAGTCACTCCCTGATCTGTCCTTGTCCCAGTGCCTGGCAACCACTATATGCTTTATGTCTGTATGGATTTGCCTATTCTGGACATTTCATGTAAGTGGAATCATATAATATATGGTCTTTTTTGTCTTCCTTCTTTAACTTAGCATGGTGTTTTCAAGTATCATTCATGTTGTAGCATGTATCAAACTTCATTTGTTTTTATGGCTGAAAAATATTCCATCATATGGAGGCATCTAGATCTTCTGCTTGGTTAAAAGTTCAAGAGAAAAGGAGTTTTGATCTGCAAGACTAAATAGTGGTGAGATATTCTGGAAAACACATTTTTCTTTCTGAAAATGTTCCCTAGTATCTTTCTACTCCTTTTCAATTATTGTTTGTCAGAGTTTCACTGGAAGAATTTTAAAGTAATTTATTCTGTAGCATTGATAAGCCTATGTTCTGGATAAAGAATCTGTTTCCCAGCAGTGGTTTCAAGGTAGCAGATCCATAAACATTTTTTCCAGAATTCAGTAACTGAATATCTTCACCTGCCTTGTGGGTATGATCTATTTGCAAATGAGATTTATTAGCTCACTAATTATTTGTATGAATTGCATGCAGTATTTTTATTAAACTATTTCCTAATATTAAGTAACTGATTTTATTCATATTTGGTAAAAAATAATTTTCAAGATACAGAAGCAAAAAACCCTAGTCTAGAATTTGAGATCACATATTATATTAAGTTACACACACACACACACACACACACACACAAACAGGTCTTCTACTTTGTGATACAGCTTCATAATCAGGAGTTTACTCACAGAGCTCTTCTCTGTCAAATGTCTGTCCACTTCCACCAAAGAGTCCCTTGAGAAAGCCTCTATTTTGAGCTTCTGGTGTCTCTATGGGAATAAACAAATCTCCTAGCATGTCCTGTATCAAATTCAAACAAAAAAGCATTAGAGTAAAAATAAATGAATAATAATAAAACATTGTGGAATGCTAAAGCACATAATGAAAAGACAATCTGCTTTCCATATATTTTCCTGGTGATTTTTGCTTTCCTCCCAGTTTTCTCTCTGGCATTTCTTTCTCCACCTCCTTTTCCTTCCATTCTCCTGTAACTGACATTTTTAAATTTTCATTTTTATGTCCTCTTCTCTTCTCCCCTTTACAGTTAGAAAGCATGAGAAGCAATATATTTACCCTAGGATTAATCTCCACCTGATCAGTGACTCACAATCTGGACTGCTTTTCCTTTTTCAATTACTATAGCCTCTTTCCTGTCTGAACCCCCTTCCTGAACTAAGCATGGACTAACCTATGAAGTAGGAAGCCTTTGGGAGTATGTGGAGGAAGTTTGGATTTATTTTTATATGAAGTACAAAATTAGGAAATGATTCAAGATAAATGAGTCAAAATAGGCAGCATAGTGAGACACAGTTGTTTTCAATATCTGACGTGCTTTAGAATGACTGGAGAAATACCTTGTTAGAAATACAGGTGCTTGAGCTTCATTTCATACATATTAAATCAGAACCTACATAAATGTTCTTTGGTTATCTATATTTTTATTGTGCTCTTCAGGTCTTTCTGAAGCAGACCAAAATTTGAGAATCATTGGTATGGAGGAAGGAACTTCAACCAAAAGTCAATAGATGTGTGACCTAATATCAGTTTGTCCATGAACTGCAGCGTGACTCTCTCTCACCTCTTCTCACCAGACCCGCACTCTTCCTCCTGGATCCCTTCTCTTTGGAAGTGGCAGCACCATTTACTTAGCCAGAAACCCAGGGATAATTATTAATCCCTTCCTTTCCCTCACTGCTATATTTAACAACCTTCCAATCCAACTGATTACACTCTTACTATTAAATCTGCTAACTTCTCTCCATTCTCACTGCTAACTCCCTTATTTTAAGCCACTGTTATTTTTGGCCTTAATTATTGAAAAAAAACTACCTCCTAATTGTTCTCTCAAATTCTTCAAAACTATATGTAACCAGAATATTAGTTTTAATAAACAAATTTGCTAAACCTTTTCCATGACTTCCTGTTCCCCTTGGGATAAATGCCAGATTCCTTAAGGAGCTTACAGGGTGCTCCAAGATCTACTTTTGAATAATTCCCCAGTACTATCCCTCCACCCTTTTCACTGTCTAACTCTGCAGTTTATTGGCAATTTCCTGAACCTCTGGAATTTTTGCATGACACCACTCTGCCGAGAATATCATATCCTTTTCCATTCCCAGCCACCCATCCCTATAGATGACTCTTATTCATCCTTTACAACCTTGTTCTAACTAGCCCTCCCTGCTATCCCATAACCGAGGGGCCTCTGTTCCATGTCTCCTCAGCACTGGCACAGCCACATATAGACAGTCTTTTTCTGTCAGACAGAGTGTGGTGCTTGTCTGTTGACTAATCTTCCTCCACACTAGCAGGTAGAGACTTATATCTTAACTAGAACCTAGCCAAGTACCAGGCTTATGGTAACCACTCAACAAGCATTTGCTGAATAACAATAATAGGAACATTATTATTTATTTTTAAAACATACTATATTCCAGGCACTGGGCTCAGTTCTTACTTAATTCTCATGACAGTGCTCCAAGGCAGAGCATACAGGTCAGTTAAGCAAAATTCCCAAAGTTATACAAGTGGGCAAATTACAACTTAAATAGTTCAGAGCTTATACTTTTAACCTCTCTATTAAAATGGATGGGTTTTAGTTTTCTGTTTTGTAAAATAAAGGGGTTGAACCAATTAAATCTCTAAGATGCTCTTTTGTAACCACGTTTAGGTTATCTAAGGTTTTGATAAGCTTTTATATTTATTTTGTTTCAAAGCTCTGCTCACTGCTATGATAAAACACAAATGCCCAATACTAACCCACAGGATATGTATTTATTTTGTATGGCTCTTAAAATTTAGACTTCTTTTTTTAAAAAGTCCATGAACTCCCTGAATTGTATGCAAGATTTTTGTGTGCACGTGCATAGTCCCCACCTTGGAGGGAGAGTTTATAATCTTACAGGGGATTCTCCATAGTAAAACAAACAAACAAACAAACAACAACAAAAAAAAAACAATAAAATGACCAAACAAAAACTCAACCATTAATACGTATGATCTTTGCATACTCCCCGTCAGTCCCCCTCTTTCTTTCTTTTTTTTTTTCTGTGTATAACTACACCCACACTAAACTTGACAGGGTCACAATGATGAACATATATTCAAAACATCTAGGGAAGGCATATTTATTGCCTGGCCCAATAATATTTAGCTATTAGATATCTCTCTCATTCTCTTTTTACAACCATATCCAATGTGTATTCATAAATGTGCCTGACCTACCTGTAGATTATCACACATCTCTTGGCTGTATGTTAACCGCTGAATTTCAGTAGGAGAGACGAGGTATAACGCTTGGCCTTCATTGGTAAAACAAAATGTCCGTGCTATCCTCATGTCTGTCAGTGGCAAATAATTAACATCCAACATTGGGCGAAGACTAGGTAGGCTGAATGGAAAAAAGCAAATCCACATTTCATATTCACGTTGTTAGAAGCTTTCATTTCTCTGTGTAAAATGTACAGTTCCTTACATAAAAACATTTATTTTTATACCACTGTTTAATGTTTGTTTCTTTTTATTCTCTTGAAGTCTCTGGTAAAAAACTAGACTTTCACATAAAATTATATACACACAAAAAATTTTGGGCCTGGTTCTTTCTCTTAATCCACACAGATACTTAGCAAATATGTTTGAAGGGTGGATTAAATGTAGTGGCCAGCAATTTCAGAATACTTTCTGCAGCATTTCACAGGTTCCTGCAACCAAAGGTTGCAGTCTTTGGTTATGGGAGAAACATCACCACTAGAAAGTACTTGGTCTCCTGTCTCCTTTTAAGGCAAAACTCCTGAGTCTGAGGAGGTTATGCACTGATGAAGACATGGAATGGATCCAGTTCACTGTGCCTGGCCATGGAGTGGCTTTGCTCCCCATTCCTCTACTCCCTCTACACACAGGAAATAAAAATTACCTATGACTTAGGACATCTGCACTGAAGGCATGCTTAGTAAATAAACATGGTTAGGGCTGTACGGGAATGAGAATAAGTTATAAATAATAGATCAGAATTAGGCATAGCTAAATGAATACCACTCATCTCCAGTGTCTTACCAAATAGCTATAATCTTCTCCTTATGTGGTAGCCCAAAATTTTGCTTAAATATTCATCAGAATGTCCCTTTGGATATGGCCACAAGAGCCAGTTTTGCAAACTACTGAAGAAACTGGTCTCATTGCTTTTAAATCACACCTCTAATACCAAAAGGATAAAAAGAGACTTGTCATTAAATCTCCAGCTTTCAAATTGTTCAACTGATTCTGGCGTTCATGATGATTTTAAATTATCCCAGATCATAAAACCAGTACCTTGAAAAAAACGTACTTATTTCTCTTATGAAAGTAGTTTGTTATTACAAGTTAAGCCCTAGAACTTTACAGTATAGAATGGGATCTGAAATGTGCACAGTTGGAAAAAGCTTTCCACGAGGTTCTAGCACTATGTTGTCCGATATGGTAGCCACTAGCTACATATGGTTATTGAGCAGTTGATATGTGGTTTGCATGAACTGAGGTATTCTGTAAGTGTAAAATATGTACTGGATTTCAAAGACTTAATATGTTATGACATTTCAAGTAATTGAGGTCTTTAGGCTGTGAGCCAAAACAAACCCGGTTAAACAGACTTCCATGCTAGATTCTGTCAAATTAATGGGTGGCGGTGGGGAAGGGATTCCAATGGACTTTTCTGATAAGCTACATTGTTTATGTAGCATAATAAAAGTAAGGGAAGAAAACAAAAATGGTTTAATTACTTCAGGTTGGAAATGGCAAAAAGTAATTTACTTGCTAAGAACCAGGAACCAAGTGCTTTTAAAGCTGAAAAAATAGATTTTTTTTCTGTGCAGGGACACTTTATAAGGAAATAGTATCACGTAACTAACAATGGTTTTCACTAAAAGCCCAGTTTGAGAACACATTTATAGATAAGACTCATGTATGCCTTTCTACTACTTTCTAGGTTTGGGTACATTAGCATGTAAGCAATCAGCTACCTGCCAACTATCAGAAAACTAGGTCTTGAGAAGAATGGACTCAGTAGAGGTAATTTCTGATAGGATCTGGAAATATCTAGGAAAATACTTAGCATGGGAAGATGATCAAAGTCAGGAGCATGCCAATTTGAAGGATTCAGTTCTTCAAGCTACATATTATATATATTACTAAAATCATCTCAAGGTAATTTCCTTCCAAATATTTTTGAGATCCTCAAGAACACATGAAGATTTTCCACTAAGACATAATTAATATTAAAGTAGCCATTACCATGTAAAGCAGTTTTTACATAGAGCAGAGGAAGACAGAGATAGCATCTTAATTCTCCTGTTGCTATGACTCCTGCTGTTTTTTAAACTCTCTATTTTTCATTTTTCAAGCAATTTCCCTCCTCATAAATGTAGATGGCAGCACATATTTACTTAAATGGAAATTAATTTTCAGATATACTCAGTATCATTTGAGAAAACGAGACTCACTAAAATTTTGCAAAAACAAGGTAAGTAATCACTATCAAACTAAAAATTTCAATTGTGACAACAGTTTAACGTCTTTTAACTTAAAAGAAAAATTTTGAGTGACTAAATGTGAGCTTGGGGAGGAGAGGGTATGTGTGATACACATTTTTTTTTCCCTCAAAACTAAGGCATGTCTAGGAGTTAAGTCCTCATTTTCAAACAAGACTGGAATGATTTTCATGACAAATACTGAAAAATAGTTTGAGAAAGAAAAACAGAAACAGAGAAACACAGACAGAACCAGAAATATCTAAGAGAATAAGTAGACAGTAAATGATTTTTTTTATTTTTTTTAAACTTTATGTAGCTACTTTTCCTTGGCTTACATGTCTCCTCTATTAAAGAAAATCTAACAATGAAAACACTCTCGAAAGCCAAGTTTTGCTCTTGAACTACTTTCCTGTCCCTCATCTATCTTTTTACCACAAGGTTTCCTGAAAAAATAATCTATACCAGGGGTTGGCAAACATTTATTAAAGAGCCAGATAGTAAATATTGTAGGCTTTGTAGGCCATATAGTCTGTTATAACTACTCAACTCTGCCTTGTCATGCAAAAGCAGCTAGACAATATGTAAACAAATGGGTGTGGCTGTGTTCCAAAAACTATTTATGAACATTGAAATTTTAATTTCATGTAATTTTCACATATTATGAAATATTCTCTTTGATTTTTTTCAACATTTTAAAATGTAAAATCCATTCTTAGCTTGTCAGCTGTACAATATCAGATTACAGGAAGGGCAGGATAGATATGGCCTGTTGGCTGTAGTTTGTCAACTTATGATCTATACCACTGTCTCTTTCTCCATTGAAAATTTTGTTTTTGCCTCCACTATGCTTCTAAGATTTGTTTTGCAAGGATCACTAATACCCTACTGGTTGCCAGGCCAGGCCTAGTGTTTTTTCTTCTACTCAAATTCTTTGGCCTCTCTGCTATATCTGACTCCTCTTGACGTTTTCTTGGTGGTCTTCTATTTTTGTTTGGATACTCTTCTATCCTTTTTATTTCATGAAGTTATTCTTCTCCTTTTCCTATATCTCTGATGACTTCTTCTCAATATCCTCTGCTGGATTTTGTTTTTATTCTACTACATAAATATAGAGATATGCCAAGTTTTTGTACCCAGATCAGTCTATTTCTCCGTTCTTTTTATACTATCTTCTTTGATGATCTCATTCACTGCTGTAACTTTCACTAATGCATTTATATAGATGACTAACAGAGCTGGATCTTCCATATTTTTCTAACAGTCCGAACCTAAAATTGCTTGTCAAACTTCTGTGGGATCACTTAAAAACACCTCATATTCCAAGAATTCATTCTCAAATTTCTCATTTTCAGCTTTTCCAAATTCTCTTATTTCCTGTTTTAATGACATCGCTGCTACCCAGGTTCATTAAATATTTTCAGTTAAATTCTCTTCTAATCCTGTGATTTAATGGCCTCCATTACCTTTCACAATCAGTTTTATATTTAGCAAGTTTTCCTCAATTATCCCTCACATCTGTTTCCATCTTGCTTTCGAGATAGCTAAAACTTTAGTTCAGAAGACCATTTCAAGCTCTTTCTTTATATGTATTTCCTGATGTATAGCTAGAGCAAGTTAAATGCAGCTTTAAAAACAATATTTCCTATTAACTGATTAATATCAAACTCATTAGCCTGCCATTACAGGTCCTCAATAATTTACCCCAATCTTTCTCTCCAGTTTACTTTCCTCCCAACATCTTGTATTTAATAACATATACCAACTATCTCATGACTTTGATTCTGAGAACTTAGTTTGTGACTAGAAGATTCAATCCTATATTTCCTCTGTTGGAATATACATGTTCATTGTGTTATCATTATTTGTGTATCTGTCTTATCTCCCCAATTTGATAGTAAGCTTTTTAAGGATTAGGACTATGTTTTTACTAATTTTTATATCTTTCATAAGCCTAGTATAATGCTTAACTGTCTCAATAATTTTTAGAACCAGGTGATGTATTAAAATGAATGACAGTGACTTCTACATAGGTTATATTTATTAAATGTTTGTTGAATTCATAAAATAACTAGGTAATTAATTTTGTGTCTCATGAATTTTATTCTAGTTTACTAACAGTATAATGAAATCTCTCAGCTGATAGCACATTATTAAGGTTGTCAAAGGGCATAAACTTACAGTTACAAGATTAATACCTTCTGGGGGTCTAATGTACAGCATGGTGACTCATAGTTAACAATACTGTATTGTATACTTGATTGCTAGAAGATTAGATCTTAAACTTCTCACCACACACACACACAAATGTAACTCTGTGAAGTGATGGATGTGTTAATTAATGTTATTGTGGTAGTCATATATACATGTATATATATATATATATATACACACATACACACACAGAGTGAAGTTACTATTATATATATATTGTGTGTGTGTGTGTGTGTATATATAATCATTGTGCTGTATACCTTAAACTTACACAGTGTTATATTTCAGTTGTAGTGATGACTTTTAGTATACTGTTCAGTGCTGGTCTCACTTTTTCCTAGACTTGTAACCTGAGGTGATTTAAACTTTAATTTATTATGGGGCGCCTGGGTGGCGCAGTCGGTTAAGCGTCCGACATCAGCCAGGTCACGATCTCGCTGTCCGTGAGTTCGAGCCCCGTGTCAGGCTCTGGGCTGATGGCTCGGAGCCTGGAGCCTGTTTCTGATTCTGTGTCTCCCTCTCTCTCTGCCCCTCCCCCGTTCATGCTCTGTCTCTCTCTGTCCCAAAAATAAATAAAAAATGTTGAAAAAAAAAATTTTAAACTTTAATTTATTAACATATGTAAAATGGAGGATGCAAATAATACTTTGTTTTCCTATGTCCTACAGAAACCATAAGGATCAAATTAAATTCTGTATGTAAAATACTTATGTGGACTATAAAACATAGTAAAAGTAAGTTAATTTCTTTTCCTTATAGCTTATTCATTTTTATATTTCATGACTAGCATAGTATATGGGAGATACATATGTTCAATAAATGCTTGACTTGTGTGAATGACCAGAAAAATCAGTCTTTCCTTATATTCCTTGAAATCAATTAAAATATGTGTATTTCATTCAGAATGCAAAGCATTTTTAACAAAAAAAATTAAAAAAAAAACCCAGAGTTTCTTCAAATTGTCAAACAATAAAACATTCACAAACATAATGAAAGAATGATCTGTTTGCTTCTTGATTGCACATTACACATATACTTTTCAAAATTGTACCTTATTCACACTGTTGTGATTACCAGACAATTTATAAAGAAGGCAAGTACCTCATTATCATGATATGCCCATTGGCACAAAAGCATGCCAAGCAGGCACTGTTACACATGACCACCACGTCTGCTTGCAGTATAAAAGATGTCTCCGTGATGTTATGAACATAAAGACAAGTCTGAGAAGGCAGTGAGAAGACTTTGGCTTGTTTTTCTGAGCAGATTACTGTATACTGATGATCTCCTGTTTCTTGGGATGGAGAGGGGTAGTTCATGATCAGTTTCCTTCTCCAAGATTTTTCATTTTCATCTATGTTGTTTGGATCCCTCCAAACTTCATATGGCGGTTGCATTAATCCACCAGTTCGGTCCATACAGGAGAATGTTAGCACAGCTCCTTTCAGCGAGAGGAATGTACCTATAAAAAAAATTTCATATCACTGGCATGTGAAATTCTTTCTAAAACAGCTGTTATTCATGGACAATAAATGCTTTATATTATAATTATTTATAATTTATAGTGCTACAATATTGCAGTAATATACATAAATCAGTAGATTTGCGAGTTCATCAGTTGCAATAACTTGGAATCATAGAATGTTAGATCTAAAAGGGGCCTAAGACATCAGCTTGTCAAATCCTTGCATTTTATTATTTATTTACTTTTAAGATTTTATTTTTAAGTAATCTCTACACCCTTGTAAGGCTCAAACTTACCAAGATCAAGAGTCACATACACCCTACCAACTGAGCCAGCCAAGCACCCAAATCCTTTCATTTTATTAATGAGAAGATGGAGGCCCAGATTTGGGCCATGTCAGATGGCAGGTTGGTTGTTGAGCCTGGACTAGAATTCACATTTCCTAATTTCTAATCCAGTATTCTTTTGCTATACTATATAGTCTCCCTTAAAATCCTTTTTTTAAAAGCAAATTTTAGAACATTTATAATTTTCATTTATTGAAATAACTCCAACTGAAAAAAATCATGCCATCTGATTCTATTTCCTTATTTCTTAGGCTCATTTACTAGAAAACGGTTTCTTCTTCTGAAATTGAACACCTGGAATAAATTTCATGAAATTTTGACATATAGAGTTCATGCTAGCAATTTTGATTGTATTAGAAAAAAAAAAAACCTTCCTTTGGCTCTTACGCAGGCTTATGCATGTTTACATAGAAAAGAAGTATACTCACCTGGATTCTCCAAGTTTGAATATCCATGCCAAATTATTACCTATGGGCTATTTTTACCAGTCCTGGATATTATAAACAGGATATTATAAAACTTGGGAGGCAACTTGTGACAGATTGGGACATTACCAGACTCCTGTAAGCAATGCCCAAGAGCCTTTTTTTTCCCTTTGTCCTCTGACATCATGTAGAGAGAGTAAGGGGATTAACCTAGGCTAATATTGCCTCAAAAGTGTACATATGACAGACACTTGTAAAAGGAAGGATAATAAATAAAAATACATTCCATTTAAAGTACTTTATAACTTAAAGTACTTAATCAAATTTAAAATAACGTGTTTAGATGATTTAACATCCCAGTTGTGTTTTAAAATCCACTTTAAAAAGAAGAATCTTGCAAATGTCCTACAAGGGAACTGAAGAAGTTAGGAGAGCAGGGTTTGGGCACTTCATCAAGGAATAAAAGAACAGCTCTCCCAGTGTTCCGGAAGCGGGGTGGGGTGGGGGGCGGGGGGGATTTCCAAAGCTATGACAAGTGATTTAATTAGAATTCATCTAGGATTCATTCTTCTATAAAGCCACATTTCCTTAATTACCTGTCATGGGATAACTCTTCTAATTATAAATATCTTAGCACCCTCAATTTAGAGATACCCTAAGGTAGGTTAAAAAGATAAGAAATCTACATTTTGGAAGCCATTTTACTTATACCTGATGCTTACAAACTGTCAGCATCAAAATGACAATTTCTCAATAATCTGCCCTTGCCAAAACAGCTGCTTTGTCTCCTAATTTGTGATAAAAAAAAAATGCTTTGATTATATTCTGTCCATTAGGTTTATACAGGGTTTAAGTTTTTTCAAATATGTATTATTAATCTTTATGACTTGCCATTAATCTTTCCTAACTTAAAAAAAAAACAAACTTAAAGTCCAAATTGTAAGCCACTACTATTTCAGAAATACACTTCATTGCAAAGTAAGCTTAAATTTAAGGTCCTGTATAATAAGATCTTCACAGTTCAGTCTATGGTAAATAATTCACCACACAAGTAATTAGGACTTTCCTCTTGAAGGAGGTCTCACTGGCTGGAAGTATACCTTACTCCAGCTTTCCACAATGGCAGCCTACCCTACTACAACCTTCACTTATATTTATTGAGGACTTACTATGTGTTCCAGGTTCTGTTTTAGGGAATATAATAGTGAATAAAACAGAGATAAATCTCTACTTTCCTAGAGTTTATTTTAGATGATAGAGATAGACCATATATGATAACTAAGTATATATATGAGATATTAGACACTGATAAATACTAAGGAAAAAAATAAAGCAGGAAAGGAGATAAGAACTCTAGGGAAAAGGTATGATTAAATTTTAATAGAGTAGAAGGTGTTAAGGACTAAATGTTTCTACCTCTCCCCTCTCTCAAATTCTTAGGTTGAAGACTTAACCCACAGTGTGGATGTACTTGGAGATGGGGCCTCTAAGATTAAATGAGGCCATAGGGTAGGGCCATGATCTGATAGAATTAGTGTCCTTAAAACGAGAGACACCAGAGTTTGTTCACTCTTTCTGGACACAGAAGAAACACTATGAGAACACAGTGTACAGGCAGCTGTCTACAACTCAAAGAGAGAGCTCTCACCAGATACCAACACTGCTGGGACACTGGTTTGGGATTTTCAGTCTGCAGAAGTGTGAGAAAATAAATTTCTGTTATTTAAGCCACCCTCTCTGTGGTATTTTGTTATGGTGTCTTGAGCAGACTAATATAGAAGAGAAGGCTTCTTTGCCTCATACTGTGAGAATCAGGACTCAGGAAACCAGCACAAAATGCTGATATACTGACTACTGGTCAGATATCTGATTATCTTTCATCTCTGAACCAGGAGTCTTTTATCTTCTATCAACATTCATAAAACTGGAAACCTAACTTTAATAGCTTGCAAATAAAGTAAAATCTCAAACTCTTTTCAGATCTTGACTTTCTAGAGCAGCAAAGGGCAGACTTAGAGATGATGAGATCAGAGAGATCAGAGATGGATCCAGGTTATAAAGGGTCTTGTAGAACACAGTAAAGACTCAGACTTTTACCTGGTATAAGGAAGATTCTGAGAATAGAGTGATGTAATCTAATTTTCATTTAACATGATCACTCTTTCTGCTGGCCATATTCCAAAGGGAGAACAGTTAAGAGGTTACTACAATAAATCAAGGCAAGGAAAGGATAAAAGTTTCTTCCAATCAGGTGGTAACAATAGAAGTGGTAAGCAATGGTCAGAATCTGAGGATACTATAAAAGTCAAGCCAACAGAATTTGCTAATAAATTAGATTCAGAGTGTGAAAGAAACAGTGGTCCAGGATGATTCTAATGTTACTGACGAGAGAAATTGGAAGGATGGAATTGTCATGAACAGATGTGGTAATGAATATGGGAGAAAGGAAAGGAAACCAGGAACTCGATTTTGGACATGGTAAGTTTGAGACGATTAATAGATATCCAAGTGGATGTCAAGTAACTGGATATCTATGTCAGAAATTTGGAGACAATTCCAGACTATAAATAAAAAATATATAACCCATTAGATTTTCAATGGCATTTAAAGTCATGAGGCAGGTTTAAAGTCATTTTGTCCTCGAATGTAAATAGAAAACAGAAAAGGTTTGAGTCTGTCTCTGGGCATTCTTACGTTTTAAGTCTAGTGAAATGAGGAGGAACCAGTAAAGTGGACTGAGAAGGAATGGCTACAAAGGTAGGAGGAAAAGTAGGCAAATATACTGTTCTGGAATCCAAGTGAAGTGTTTTTAAGGTAGGGACAACGGTAAACTTGGTAATATGTTGCTGATATGTCAAGTAATACATGGCCTGACAACTGACCATTGGATTGAGCCATGAGGTCAGTGGTGACCAGACAAAGGTTTTTATTGATTGGTATGGGAGAAAGCTTGTTTAGAATGGAGCCTAGAGAGAATGAAAGAATAAAATTTGAAATCGTGAATATAACAAAAACATTTCAAAGATTTTGCATTAAAGAAAAAGAAATGAAATGGAGCGTTATAGAGGGATAGATTCAAGACAGAGTGTCTCTCTTTTATTTACTCATTTACTTTTAGATTTTAAGTAATCTCTACACCCACTGTGGGGCTCAAACTCACGACCCCAAGATCAAGAGTTGCATGCTGTACCGACTGAGCCAGCCAAGCACCCCAAGTTTTTCTCCTTTAGTGGGAGAAAGAACAGCATGTTTATTTGCTGATCTAGCAGAAAGATAAGTATTTATTATAACTATAATTACACAATTAGGTATAAAGGAAACAGGAAAAGTTGCTGGATTGACTTTGAGTATACAAATAGAGAAGTTGGCCAAGTTGGGAGCTTACACAGTTTAGTCATAATAACAGGAGAGAATACAGAGACCATGGAGATATAAGCAGACAGGTTGGTAGATGTGGTGTTTGAAGTTATATGCTTGTTTCAATTTTCTCAGTAAAAGAGGACACATGGTCATTAGCTGACATTGAAAATAGTGGAGGAGGTATTTGAGGTTTGAGGAGAGTGGAGAAAATATATGATTGAGAGTGTGGGAGAGAGGATATTACCCAGCAGCATAGGAACCTACTTGAAGTTATTGGTGATTTATTTCAAAATGAGACTATTTATTGTGGTTATGTTTTTCTCCAGCCATGTTCAGCTGCCCAGGCATATAAATAAGCAGGGAGAAATAAATTTAACCAGGATTGTAATTAAGCTGAATTTGCATGTGTGATATTGTGATTTATAATAAACATTTATTTTGGTCTTTATTCTGTATCTGGCACTGAGCTGCTAAAACCTTTGGAATTTCCTCAAGGAGGAGAAAAACACAGGTGTCTTTTATTATGTTAATGAGGTGACTTTTGGATCTTACCCAAGGATAGGGGCTGGTTGCCAGAGGAACCAGCTGTGTTTAGAGGGTTGGTACCTTTAGTCCCATCCCTTCCCAATCTCCGGAGAGGAGGGGCCTGGAGATTGAATTCAACCAATGATCAATGATTTAGTCAATCATGCCTAAGTAATGAAGCCTCCGTAAAAACCCAAAAGGAAGGGCTTTGAAGAGCTTCCGGGTTTGTGAACAGGTGTTAGTGCAGGGAGACTGACGCTCCTGGAGAGGGTATGGAAACTCTGTGTTCTTTTCCACATACCTTACCCACGCATCTCTTCCACGTGGATGTTCATCTGTATCCTTTCATAATAAACTGGTAAATGGTAAGTAAACAGTTTTCCTGAGTTCTGTAAGCCACTCTAACAAATTAATTGAACCCAAAGAGGGGGTTGTGGGAACCTCAGATTTATAGCCAATGTGTCAGAAGCACAGGTGACAAACTAGACTGGTGATTGACATCTAAAGGAAAGAGAGGGAGCAGTTTTGTGGGAATGAGTTCTTAACCTGTGGAATCTGACAATTATCTCCAGATAGTGTCAGAATTGAGTTAAACTGTGGGACACCCAGCTGGTGTTGCAAAGACCTGCTTCTTATGGGGAAAAACCTCTCCACATGTGGTGTCAGAAATGTTGTGAGTGTGGAAGCAGTTTGAAAGAGGCACACAGAAGAAACACACAGAAGGAGGAAGCACTGTGTTTTTCCCTGCACAGGAGTAAAGAATTGTAGATTTTTCCATCCTAGCCTATGTAAAGTGGCATTTGTAGAAACAGCATCACCTGGAAGCTTGTTAAAAATGCAAATCCTCAGACCCCACCCCGGACCTGTTTAATTAGAAACTCTGAGGGTGGGGACCAATAATCTGTGTTGTAACAAACCCTCCAAGTGATTCTGATACAGACTAAGGCATAACTACAGGGAATGGATAACCTTAAGGTGCTTTTCCACTCTAAAATTCAATGATTGAGTACAGTTCAAATTTCCATATCATTGAATAGAATTTGCTGTCAAGACAACCACAGTAAATTAAAGTGAAAAGATTCCTTAAAAAAAGAGTTGGCTTTTCTTTATTGAGAGGTTTTTGATTACAGATTCAATCTCCTTAGTAGTTATAGATCTGTTCAGACTTTTTATTTCTTTATGATTCAGTCTTGGTATGTTATATGTTTCCAGGAACTTATCCATTTCTTTTAGGTTGTCTGGTTTATTTGCATATAATTGTTCATAGTAGTCTCTTATGATCTTCTAATTAGGCTTTCTCTCTTTTCCATGGTTATTTGTAAAACACATTGGAAACCAGCTTCATAGTTTTCTCTATTGTATACCTCTTTTTTAAAAAAATACTTTTTTTAGAGCACTTGTAGGTTTACAGAAAATTGAGCAAGTAGTACAGAGAGCTCCCATATGACCCCTTTGTCCTTTATTAACATCTTGTATTAATGTGGTACATTTGTTACAATTGGTGAGCTGGTATTGATATTAACTAAAGTCTGGAAGGAACAGGAGAATAATGACATAGAAAATTGGAGAAGACAGGTTCCCATTATATATCTTTAACTAGATGAGGAAAAGCTTTGCAACTACTTACTAACTAGATACCACATTATTAAGTTAAATCTATACTTATTTTGTAATTTGCCATCATTTTTAGTCTATGTCTGTTTGCTAAGAATGCTAAAGGACTTCCCTACAATATTGAGAGATCTGTTAAGTCAGTTCCAGAGAATGTTTATTTCTAAGCTTGTGAAATAGAAAACCACATTTTTTAGAATATCTCTTAAAAAACTGTCTTTCACTTATGGTTGTAAACTTTTGTACACAAGAGATAAATTTTCACCTTTAAACTTGTGAGGAATGCCTGGCACATATTAGGTGTCCAATATGTATAACGACTTATTGAGTTAAATAGTGGATTGAATTAATGTTTAATAATTCATTATGACCTCACTAATCTGGCTTTAACTCAACCAATATAAGAGAATTGTGCATATTTCCTTAAAATAAGGAATGTAGTAAGAGATGTTTTCTCATCGTGAAATATGTTTACAATTAAAATACAGTGATCCTAGCAGATTAACTTTTAAAATACAATGCATTTTATGGGCTGAATTGTGTCTCCACCAAATTCATGTGTTGAAGGCCTAGAACCCAGTACCTCAGAAGGTAAAACCTTTAAAGAAGCAATTAAGAGGAAGTTGTTAGGGTGGCCCCTAATCCAAACTGGTGTCTGTCTAAGAAAAAGTTAGCATACATAGGGAGACACTAGGGGTACATGCACACTGAAGGACAGCCATGTGAACACATGGCACCTTTGGTGATCTGCAAGCCAAGGAGAGAGGCCTCAGAAGAAACCAAATCTGTTGACTCCTTAATCTTGGCCCTGTAGTCTCCAGAAGTGTGAGAAGATCAACTTCTGTTATTTAACACATACACATACACATAAATACGTTTATCTAAATTTGCCACACTAGGAGAGAGCTGACTATTCCACCTACATTAAGTAAATATCTATAAGAATTTGGTACACCAGTTAAGAAAACAAAACTCTCTCTAACCTGGCATACCGTATATATGTATTCTTTTAAAATAAAATTCCTTATCCTATATATTAATAAAATTCCTTTTTTATTTTTTTACCTAAAAACTGTCTGAAAAACATTTCTTATACATAGGAAATACAAAGCAAAAGTTACTGAGAACAAAATTTTAAATGTTCAAAGGAATTGCGTGAGGAATCACATTCATTTCTTTGAAAAGAAAAAAAGATAATTCAAGTAGGAAGAAGATACTTTGCTTTAAGAAAAATATATGCTTTAGCAACAGTACTCATAACTTAGGTCAAATTCTTCAGGCGCTAGGATAAAAAGGAAAGAAATTGTGTGGTATGCTTTTGAAACAAGATGGAAAGTTTACTGAAGATTTTCAAAAGCTATGTAGTGCTTCTAACTTAATTGTTCTGAATTTGTCAGGGATGATATAGGCTCTGCTCTGGCCTAGAACTTTAGAGAAGTACTTCATTAAATACTTTAACTTTTGCATTAAGGTTTTCCTTAGTGTTTTTCAGAAACTTTTTCCCCAAGGCATTGTTTAGGTGGGCAGTTATACAGTTTACTACCATAGAAATGATTATACTATTTTATCCTAATGAATGGTAAGTTGCTATATGACAAATGTTGGGGTAGTATATGATTTATGAAATTCTCAATAGTTTCCAACATACAGAATGCTTATAGTCTTCCAGATCAATACAAATTAATGTTATACATTATCTTATGTCAAAATGTGAAAAATAGCAATTAAGGAATAAAATAAGAACTCTTACCACTTGGAAATACCATGACTGGTTCTGTAAATCTTTGTTCATCTGCTGAAGGTAGGTTCAGGGAGATGATTAACACCATTCCCAGACTAGTTCCAACAAACAAACAAGGGGAGACTGTAGAGTCATTTTTCCGAGCAAAAGACTCCATGAAGTATAGTGCTGTAATTGCTTCTTTAGAATCTTTGTCAATACTGGAGATGCTCGAACTTCTAGAACGATTATAGGAATTCTCTCGGCTTTCTATGGATGTTTAGAAGAACAAAAATTAAGTTAGTGTATTTCTATAAGAAGTAAAGTCAGACTTCATACATGAAAAACAAAATTATGAGAGGGAAGTAGAATTTGGTTCCTTGTTAACTGATCTGGAAGACAGCTTGTCCAATTCACCAGCTTATTTTGATAATGAAGAGACTGAAGTCCAGAAGTATAAATCATAAACTTAGGCAGAGCTGGGACCAGAACTTGGGACTCCAGAGTTCCAGGTCACCATGTTTTTTCCCCTACATTACCTCCTCTATTAGTTGAAATTTTCTAATCTGGGGAAAAAATATTTAGTCTAAGTAATAAAGGTTACAAGAATTTCTGGTACCATTTTAATTATGCTTCTGTATCTCAATTATTGAAAATATTCCTAATGATTTCTTGGCAATTCCCTCTTACGGACAAAATTATGACTACTTACCTGAAAGGTCACAAATGTTCTGTGGTGAATACATGTCCCTAACTAACACAATTTTTGGTTTTGCTATATTTGGAGTAACTATAGTTGTAAAAATTGGAGTATTTACCAAGGCCAAAGAACAAATGTCGTATCCCGGAACTACTTTCAGGTTACCTACCTTGAATCCAAATCCAGTTGTAACTTTTCCTAGGACCGGATCAGAAGCTATAGACCGTGCCATCTCATTGTTAATGGTAATCTTTCTGAGGGGGCTTCAGCCCACCTACAGGAAGCAGGATAGTTGCAAGTTTTCCTGCTCATCAACACTCATACATGTGCACACTCCAACAAGCATAAACTCATCCTCAGTTAAAGGAACTCGAGGCAGGTTTTGTTCTTATAATTGCTCTGGAATACAAGTTCCTCATATTCCTTTTTTTCTACATATTCACTCCTTCCTTTATAGGTACAAGTGTGACTCATTTTTATAAAAAGAGTTAAATATAAGTTCCTTAGATTATCCTTTTTCTAGAAAGACAAATATAGTATTCCTAATTTCCCCCTTATATCCCTCAGCAAGTCTGTAAAAATATTCGTAATAAAATTTAGAGATGAGAGGGAGCTTGGATATAATCTATATAACTTTATAGATTTAGAGACCGAGATACAGAGTTAAGCAATTTCCCCAGAATCCAGTACAAATTAGAGGCAGAAATGTCTGAAAGTCAAAATTCTCAACTCTCAAGCCAGTGATTAAGAGTGCTATTTCTATAACCTTTACATTTTGCTTTTATTATACAAATCCTAGCTAAAATGCTTTCAAAATTTTTTCATTCATAGTGTATCAACATTCAAGGTTGTTTCTCACAGACACCTATGAGAGAGATAAATTCATTATTTGCATGTCAATGAACCAGATTTAGTATGGTATAATAATTAAAATAGTTTTTAAATTAAAATTTTTGAATAGTAATATAGGTCATTACTATCAAATTTATTGAGGGGTGGTAAATGGGGAATTACTTTATAGACTAGAATTACCATAGAAAATCTTCCTAAGATTTTTTTTTCCATATCTTTCCCTAAAGTTGTCAGCAAGACAGTAGCCACTAAGTTAGAAGATTCCTTTTTTCCTCCCTGTCTAAAACTTTCTGGCCTTTTAGCTCTTATACTTTAATCCCTGCTCCAATACTCATTCCACTAATAAGCAATCATTTAAAAAACATATGAAGATGAAGATTGCAAACTTAAGAACTTAAGATCTTGCCTTTTTCTTTTTTTTTTTTTTAATTTTTTTTTTTCAACGTTTATTTATTTTTAGGACAGAGAGAGACAGAGCATGAACGGGGGAGGGGCAGAGGCAGAGGGAGACACAGAATCGGAAACAGGCTCCAGGCTCCGAGCCATCAGCCCAGAGCCTGACGCGGGGCTCGAACTCACGGACCGCGAGATCATGACCTGGCTGAAGTCGGATGCTTAACCGACTGCGCCACCCAGGCGCCCCAAGATCTTGCCTTTTTCTTGGTCACGTTCACTTGACAGTTGAGGAAATTAGGGTTGCAAGACATTAACTACAGATAGAGACACTAAAAGCTCACCATTGAGATGGAAGGAGACTCTGTTGCTGGGGGTCTTCAGAACAAATTAAAGCATAGGTCTCCCTTTGTACAAGAGAAGGTGTCTACCAATAAGCAGAGCCATCCTGGTTTTAGAGATGAAGAAGGAGGTGTAGCAAGGAATGGATTTGGAATCATGGCCACAGTTTGACCAATCTCTCAGTTATTCATTGCTGAGAGCTGACTATAGTTTTAAATATCTTTTACATGTAATTTATATCCCTTGCCCTCTAGCTCTCATTATTATGGTATATCAAATTTTAATTGTATCCACAAAAATTTGTATGTTTAACTTACCTTCTGCTGTGACTGGTAAAGAAATTTCCATGCAAGCAGCTGATTGTGCTTTCCGAAATGGTGGTCTTCCAGGACCCCAGCGATTTACTTTTGAAACATCAGCACTAGACAGACGTTTTCCAGAACTGCAACTCTGAGAGGTTGGACTTGTGCAGTGTCCGTTTACATGATCTGTACCAGGAGGAAGAAGGCAGCATAAATACCACAAGTAAATCTTCATATATAAAGGAATCTGAATGTGTAGATTAGTAAATGAAGAGTGATAATTCATTTTTTTCAAAACATACAAAGATGGCTAAGTCCTCACTATTTTAAGAGTGAGTCACATTTTCAGTAGTTAGCCAAAAACTTCATACGATTTTTATTAAACATAAGTTCATTTTTAATATTTGACTGTTAACATAGTTTAAAATTTATTGTCTCCATTAAGTATTTTATCATTTAATGGCAGTACAAAATAGGTTATAGTATTCAACTTTCTTTTGCATAATTTAAATATGCACCTATTTATATAAGTTTTGGAAGAAACTCAAGTGCTTGGAGTTTAAAATATAGAATGGAAGTATCTTACTGTGCAGTTGAAAATGGTACTTAAGAATAATGACTCTTAAGCCAGACTGCCTGGGCTCAAATCCTAATTCTACCATTTACAAATTATACAAATTATTGTAGTCCTCCATACTTTAATCTCCTTTTCTGTAAGTTGGGAATATTATCTACTTCACGGATATTTTGCGATAATTCATGTCACATGCCAGAACACTTCTTAGTATATGGTAAATTCTGAACAAAAATTATTATTGTCATTCTTATTCCAGACAAATAGTACTATTTACTTAGAGCTCATGAGTTTAGCTCTGTTGTGATAGAACTTAAAAAACCTGTAAATAATAGCACTAAAAATGGGTCTTATTTTTTTTAATCCTGATATATAATATTTGAAACATCATCTCATAGTTCTGCAATATTCAGAATACATTTTAAAATGTGCTTTGGACATTCAAAGGGTAATAGAGTTAAATGGAGAAGAATCATGTTTAATGTCCATGTGGTACTAAGTGTCCACTCCATTATAGCTTTTCTGTATTGTAGAATTTGAAAAGTGTCCATTTTCTGGATATCCTTGAGCTAGTGCAAGCATGACAATTAGGTCTTACCATTTATATGCATTAGTGTTTCTTTTACTATTTTCAAAAAGGAGAGTTAACATTTATCAAATATTTAAATGCCAGACACTATATAAACATTACCCATTTAATTTTTTTGAGGGGGGGGTAAAAAATGGGAGAGGCGGAGAGAGAATCTTAAGCAGGCTCCATGCCCAGTGATTGTGACACAATGACCTGAGCAGAAATCAAGAGTTGGCTGTTTAACTGACTGAGCCACCCAGGTGCCCTAACGCTACCCATTTAAGGTTAATAACAGCCCTACAGGGTAGATCCTTTTATTATCCTGATTTTGCAGCTGAGGAAACTGAAGCTCAGAAAAAAGGGTTTGGATACTTTGGAAAAGTATCTAATAATATATAAATAGTATTCATGGGGGCAGAATTTGGATCCAGATTTTCTCAGTTACTGTGTATATACTTAAAAACTGGGCCACAGGGCCACTTTAAAATATTTTGGTAAGGGGTAGAAGTTTTGAAGACACATATAGTAGGGTTTAGGAGCAGCCTGTGTAATGCGTATTGAGATCCAAGTCTTTTGGGGCCAGTCATCTTCCGTATTAACACAGATTTCAGAAATCCCAGATCTCCCAGATGGAAAGACAGAAATATCCCTTGATGAGTTAGCCATAGGGAAGCTGAAGTCAAGAGCTCTACCCCTCCTGCACTATCAAATGTAGTCTTGTAAACAGCAAAAATACTGAGAGCAACTTCTGGCACTAACAACATCTGACACAACACTGGCACTAACTAGAATGAATTAAAAAGGACAACTTTGGGGGTATAAATTGCAAAAATAAGCCATACATCTGTTGGAAAGAGTTGCCCCTTCCTCAGACATGATGTGTTGGTTGGAGGAAAAGTTGCTTTGTTAATTGACTTAATGTTGGTTTGCTTGATTAATTTGTTTTAGCAAGAAAGGAATTTATTAAAGGATATTAGGAAGTTCGGAAGCTCAGACAGAAACTATGAGGTGTACTCAGAAGCTTGCAGCCCCAAACAATGTCCAACCACACAGGATAATGTTTTACTTAAAAAAAAAAGTCAGTGACTCAGCATTGATGATTCTGGAGCTACATGCTAGGAGCTGTGCTATTGCTGGCCTGGTTCAGCAGGACATCTCTGCCATCGTAATCCCAAAACTAAGGTTTATGTAATTTTTAATTTGTCTTTATTTTAGTGTTTTTTGACTGTCAACATTCTCTACTTTTTTGCTGACTTTTTTTTTGAGGTTTTTAAGCTTTTATTTTTAGAATATTTTTTCTGAAGAATTTTAAGCTGAAAACCTGGATGGACAGAATCTTAGTCTTCCCCTTGATGAGCTTAATTTTTATCTCCAGTTTTAATTTGATTCTTCTATAGCAAAATTTTCTTGGCTATATTTTTGTTGTCAAAGTTAAAAATGCTTTGAATGAGCAAAGGTTTATATGCCTTGAGTTTAATGGTTAGTCTCTGAAATGCAAAGTTTCAAAGAGCTTCTTCCTCTTTATTTTTCAATAATTAACCATTTGTTTTTTAAAGTTTAACTTATAATTTGTTCATTTAAATGGATGTTTAAAACTAACTTTACAGTTTTAGGGAAAATAATTTCTTACTGAAACCATTGCCTTAGGCTTTGTCGGTGATGAATAGAATGCTTTAACTTGAAATAACTATTGTTAAAATTTCAGCTTCATTGAGGTAAAACTGACATTTAAAATTGTAACATTTAAAGTATACATCAAGGGGTGCCTGGGTGGCTCTTTTGGTTAAACATCCAACTTTGGCTCAGGTCATGATCTCACAGTTCATGAGTTCGAGCCTCGTGTCAGGCTCTGTGCTGACAGCTCAGAGACTGGAGCCTGCTTTGGATTCTGTGTCTCCTCTTCTCTCTGCCCCTCCCCCACTCACACTCTGTCTTTCTCTCAAAAATAAATAAACATTAAAAAAATAATAAATTGCACATCACTGATATATATACAAACTGGGAATGTATTCCCACTATCTAATTAACATGCCCATCACTTTATTTATTTTTTGTGAGAACATTAAGTTCTCCCTTAGCAAATTTCAATTATACATTACTGTGTTGTCAACGATAGTCATCATGTTTTACATTAGATTCTCAGAACTTACTCATCTTATAGCTGAAAGTTTATACCCTTTTACAAACCCTTCCCTATTTTCCCTACCCTCAGCTACTGGTTACCACTTTTCTACTCTGTTTCTATAACTTTTTAAAAAAATATTCATCATATAAGTGATATACCATGCAGTATTTGTCTTTGCCTGGCTTATTTCACTTCATGTAATGCCCTCAAGGTCCATCCATGTTTTTGCAAATGGCAGGATTTCCATCTTTTTCATGGCTCAATAATATTCCATTGTGTATATATACCATGTCTTCTTTATCCATTCATGCATTTATAGGCCCTTAGGTTGTTTCCCTATCTTAGCTATTGTGAATAATGCTGAAATGAACATAGGACTGCAGACAGTCCTTCAATACCCTGTTTTCATTTCCTTTGGATGTATACCCAGAAGTGAGATTGTTGGATTATATGGTGGTTCTATTTTTAATTTTTGAGGAACCTCCTGTGTTAAGGGCCAGGGCTGGTTTGCACAAGCACACCCTAATGCCGCTGTTAATCTTTATCTTGAGAATGTATAGATCCCGTCTTCTCTCTGTTATTTCCCATAAGCAAGATATGTAGAAAACATGTTGTTCAGCATTCCAGGTCAGGGGCTCTAGGGCTGGCCAACTTGGAGTATCACCTTGATAATGCAAATGTCCAGGTGGTGAGTTCTGATATCATTGGAACATTTGCTGTGCAAGGAAAGGCAAAGCTACAGAGAATTCCTAGGATAATTGCTACACTATAAAAGTTTGCTGTGTTTAGTTTCCAGCAGCAGATGCTTTGTTCAGTTGGCCACTCCTGGGCTCCCTGTATGTAAGTGCCCCCAATAAACCTAGATCTCGATCACTGTTTCTGGGTCATTCCTTTGGTCTTGCTGGGTTGTCACCCACCTTTGGCATAGAGTCTTCAGGAATGTGATTACACACCTCCATACTGTTTTCCATAGTGGCTGCACCAATTTACATTCCTACCAACACTACACAGGGTTCCCTTTTCTCCACACTCTTAACACACTTGTTAATTCTTTTTGATGATACATACCATAGCAGGTATGAGGTGATACCTCGTTGTGGTTTTGATTTGCATTTCTCTTATGATTAGTGATGTTAAGCACCTTTTCATGTACCTATTGGCCATTTATATGTTGTCTTTGGAAAAGTGTCTATTCAGTTCCTCTGCCCATGTTTTTTTTTTTTTTAAAGTAGGCTCTACATCCACCATGGGGC
The DNA here is from genome assembly GCF_022837055.1 of Prionailurus viverrinus. Classification (NCBI taxonomy): domain Eukaryota; kingdom Metazoa; phylum Chordata; class Mammalia; order Carnivora; family Felidae; genus Prionailurus; species Prionailurus viverrinus. Next base: position 92,484,701 of record NC_062569.1, read on the forward strand.
TTGGACTCACAACCCCTAGATCAAGAGTTGCATGCATTATTGACTGAGCCAGGCAGGCACCCACCTCTGCCCATTTTTTTAATCTGAGTTTTTTTGCTATTAAGTTATATGAATCCTTTATATATTTTGGATATTAACCTTTTATCAGATATATACTTTACAAACACTTTCTCCCATTCAGTAGATTGCCTTTTCATTTTGTTGGTGGTTTCCTTTACTATACAGAAGCTTTTTATTTTTATGTAGTCTCACTACATCATATTTTTGCTTAATTTTGCATATATTTTCTTTGTTTTTGGTTTCAAATAAAAAAAATGCCAAAACCAATGTCAAGGAGCTTACCATCTCTGTTTTCTTCTTGGAGTTGTATTGTTAAAAGTCTGTGTTCAAGTCTTTAATCCATTTTGAGTTGATTTTTGTGCATGGTGTAGATAGTGGTTTGGTTTCATTCTTTTGCATGTGGATGTACAGTTTTTCTAGCACCATTTATTGAAGAGATGATCCTTTCCCTATTGTATATTCTTGGCTCTTTTTTTGTAAATTAATTGAGTGTGTGTGTGTGTGTGTGTGTATGTGTGTGTGCATTTCTGGGCTTTCTATTGTTTCATTGATTTGTGTCTATTTTTGTGTTGATACCAAACTGCTGTGATTGCTATAGCTTTGTAATATAGTTTGAAATCAGAAAGTATGATGCCTCTTTGCTCTTCCTTCTCAAGATTGCTTTGTCTATTTAGAGTCGTTTGTGGTTCTATGCAAATTTTTAGGATTATTCTATTTTGGTGAAGAATGTAATTGGAATTTTAAGGGGGATTTCACTGAATCTATAAATTGCTTTGGGCAGTATGGACATTTTAACAATATTAATTCTTGCAACCCATGAGTATGAACTATCTTTACATTTATTTGTGTCTTTTTAAAAAAAATTTTTTTTCAACGTTTATTTATTTTTGGGACAGAGAGAGACAGAGCATGAACGGGGGAGGGGCAGAGAGAGAGGGAGACACAGAATCAGAAACAGGCTCCAGGCTCTGAGCCATCAGCCCAGAGCGCGACGCGGGGCTCGAACTCACGGACTGCAAGATCGTGACCTGGCTGAAGTCGGACGCTTAACTGACTGCGCCACCCAGGTGCCCCCATTTATTTGTGTCTTTAATTCTTAATATCTTACAGTTTTCAGTGCACAGATCTTTTACCTCCTTGGTTAAACTTATTCCTAAGCATTTTATTCTTTTTGATACAACTAAATAGGATTTTTAAAATTTCTCTAATTGTTTGTTGTTAGTGTATAGAAATGCAACTGAGCTTTATATATTGATTTTCTATTCTGTAACTTTGCTGAATGTGTTAGTTTTAGTATTTTTGGTGGAGACCTTATGGATATATATATATATATATATATATATATATATTCTGCAGATAGACAATTTTACTTCTTGTGTTCTTATTTGGATGCCTTTTATTTATTTTTCATGCCCTGGAGAGTATTTCAGTACTATGTTGAACAAAAGTGGTGACAGCGGTCTTTCTTGTCTTGTTTCTGATCTTGGAGTAAAAGCTTTCACTTTTCCACCATTGAATATGATGTTAGCTGTGCCTTGTCACATACGATCTTTATTATGTGAGGCACATTCCCTCTATTCCCACTTGGTTGTAGTTTTTGTTATGAACAGATAGTGAGTTTTGTCAAATGCTTTTTCTTCATCAATTGAGATGATGGATTTTTATTTTTCATTTGGCTAATATGATGAATCACATTGACTTGAATATTACCCTTGATCATAAGATCCTTTCAATGTACTATTGAATTTGGCTTGCTAATATTTTGTTGAGGAGTTTTACATTTATGTTTAGCAGAAATATTGGCCTATAACTTTCTTTTCTTGTAGTGTCCTTGAAAAAATGAGTTAGGAAATTTTCCCTACTCTGATTTTTTGGAAGAATTTGAGAAGGATTGTATTAATTCTTTAAATGTTTAGTAGAACTCAGCAGTGGAGCCATCTGGTCCTAAACTTTTATTTGTTGGGAGGTTTTAAATTAGTGACTCAATCTCCTTGCTAGTAATTGGTCTTTTTGATTTTCTAGTTCTTCATGATTGTCTTGGTAGGTTGTATTTTTCTAGAAATTTATCTGCTTCTAGAATCTCCAATGTTTTGGCATTCAATTGTTAATAGTGGTCTCATGATCCTTTGTGTTTCTGTGGCATCAGTTATAATGTCTCTTTCACTTGTGATTTTCAGTCTTGGTGAATCTGGCTAAAGGTTTGTCTATTTTGTTTCTCTTTTTTAAAAAATCAGCTCTTAGTTTCCTTGATCTTTTTGATTTGTGTTGTTAGCCTCTATTTCATTTATTTCTGCTCTGATCTTTATTTACTTTCTTCCACTAATTTTGGGTTTCATTTGTCCTTTTTCTAGTTCCTTGAGGTAGAAAGGTAGGTTGTTTTGTTTGAGATCTTTTTTGTTTTCTTGTGAAGGAGCTAAGTTGGCAGTGTAGAAGGAGGATCCCACACTTGTCTCATCACTTGAACAGAGCTGGATAACTGTCAAATCATTCTGAATACTCAAATTGGTCTGAGAACTGACAGAATAAACTGCACAACTAGAGGGAGAGAAGAGGCCACTATTGAGGAAGGTAGGAAGTGCAGAGACCAGGTTTGGGGGAGAAATGGAACATGGGTGCTGTGGACAGGAAGGAGTCCTGGTTGCAGAGAAAGCCAAGAGAGAGTAGAGTGCACAGGGATAAGTATGAGGAGAACAATTTCCCAAAGCCATTGGCTGTGAAAATGAATGGGGCTGAATTTTGTGAAATTTTGCAACCAGGGGGCTGAAAGACTGGAGTTTTAGAGGTCTGTGGGCTTCTCTGGGATAGAGACCTGAGGATGCTGCCCTATTCCTGGAGCAAAGGCAGGAAAACAACTCCAGGGCAGATTGCATGATGTGAGGATCACCTAAGGGGCACAGGGAGAGCCTGTTCATTCCCTGTGGAGCACATCTGTGACAGGAGGCATTGCCTCTCTGGTGGTAAAATAACCAGCCAGCCCCATTTCCTCCTCCCACCCCTCAGCAGAGGTGCAGAGATACCTGCTAAAGGCCACTAACCAGGACACTGGCTGTTTAGCCTGTGAGACAGGAAACCATCAAAATCCTAGAGAACACAGATAGTAACTCCTTTGATATCAGCCACAGCAACATCTTACTAGATATGTCCCCTGAGGCAAGGGAAACAAAAGCAAAAATAAATTATTGGGACTTCATCAAGATAAAAACCTTCTGTTTAGTGAAGGAAACATTCAACTAAACTGGGAGGCAACCTTTGGAATGGGAGAATATATTGGAATGGGAGAGCAAATGATATATCTGATAAAGGGTTAATATCCAAAATCTATAAAGAACTTATCAAACTCAACATTCAAAAAATAAATAATCCAGTTAAAAAATGGGCAGGAGACAAGAATAGATATTTTTCCAAAGAAGACCCCGAGCTGGCTAACAGACACCTGAAAAGATACTCAACATCACTCATTATGAGGGAAATACAAATCAAAACTGCAATGAGATATCCTCTCGCACCTGTCAGAATGGCTAAAATTAATAGCACAGGAAACAAAAGATGTTAGAAAGGATGTGAAGAAATGGGAACCCTCTTCCACTGTTGGTGAGAATACAAACTGGTGCAGCCACTTTGGAAAGCGGTATGGAGGCTCCCCCAAAATTAAGAATAGAACTACTCTAGTATTCACCAATTGCACTATTAGGTATTTACTCAAAGGATACGAAAATACTAATTGGAATGGATACATGTGCATCAATGTTTAATTTTTTTAATGTTTAATTTTGTTTAATGTTTATTTTTAAGAGAGAGAGAGAGAGCAGGGGAGGGGCAGAGAGAATGGGAGACACAGAATCCAAAGCAGGCTCCAGGCTCTGAGCTGTCAGCACAGAGCCTGATGCGGGGCTCAAACCCACGAACTGTGAGATCACGACCTGAGCTGAAGTTGGACGCTTAACCAGCTGAGCCACCCAGGTACCCCTTGTATACCAATGTTTAAAGCAGCATTGTTGACAATAGCCAAATTATGGAAAGAGTCCAAATGTCCAGTTCTCTGAGTGATGAATGGAAAAGAGGAGGTGGTATGGTTAGGGCGCCTGGGTGGTTCAGTTGGTTAAGCATCCAACTTCGGCTCAGGTCATGATCTTGTAGTTCCTGAGTTTGAGCCCCATGTTGGGCTCTGTGCTGACAACTCAGAGCCCAGAGTCTGCTTCAGTTTGTGTCTCCCTCTCTCTCTGCCCCTCCCGTGATCATGCTCTGTCTCAAAAATAAACATACATTTAAAAAATTAAGAAAAAAGAAGAGGTGGTATGTACATATATATAATGGAGTATCACTCAGCCATTAAAGGAATGAAGTCTTGCCATTTGCAATGACATGGACGGAGCTAGAATGTATTATGCTAAGTGAAATAAGTCAGAGAAAGAAAATACCATATGATTTCATTCGTATGTGAAATTTAAGAAACAAAACAGATGAACTTGGGTGACGGGGGAGAGAGACAAACCAGAAAACAAACTCTTAACTATAGAGAACAAACTGAGGATTACAGGAGGAGAGGTGGGCAGGGGTTGGGTTAAAAGGGTGATGGGTATTAAGGAGGGCACATGTGATGAGTGAGTACTGGGTGTTGTCTGTAAGTGATAAATCATTAGATTCTACATCTGAAACTAATGTTACACTGTACGTTAACTGGAATTCAAATAAAAACTTAAAGAAAAAAATCGAAAAACATTCTTAGGAGGAGTTACGATAGCAGAGAAGTAGGGGGGCCCTAGGCTTTCTTTGCCCCTCAAACACAGCTGTATTGAGGTCAGATTACTTGGAACACCCAGGAAATAGATCTGTGGAGTGTCAGAAGGATTTCCACAGTTGGGGGGAGAAGCTTGGCAGTCTGGAGGTGCATGGATATGAATTGGGGGAGAGAAAAACAGCAGAGCTGCAGAGGGGAGGGAACTCTTCCTGTGGAGAGACAAAAGGGAAAGAAAGTGAGAGGAGTTGAAAAAGTGTGGCATCAAGTTAGCACAAGAGGAAAACCTCTCTGGACCATAGACGGGGAACAAGAAGTACAGAGTATCCCAGTTCTCCTTTGCAAACAGCTTTTGGAGCTCAAATTCTGAGGTCTTGCAAGTTTGTGATTTTCTCCAGAGTGGTGGGATACATGTTCCTAGGGAGGAGGGAGCTGGCCATCACATACATAGCATGGTGTAGACATCTCCGGGTGCACTGGAAGAGAACAGTCCTCTTCCTGGAGTACTTTTGGAAGAGGGTTTATTGCCTCCCCAAGAAAAAAAGACCCTCAGGTGCCAGCCAAAGGCCTTCCATCAGCAGGGTGGAGAGACTCTGCTCTGGAGGAGAGGAATGGATCCATGCCATGCTGGGTCCTTTCAGATGTTGGGTTTGAATCCCAGCCATGTGCCAAGGAGAAGGCATAGAAGGTTGTGGTGCAGAGCAAGCTGACTGCCCTTGCTATTCTGTAAGGGATGCTTGAATAGTGGAGGTTGGTCCAGGGGTGAGATATTGGGATGGCACCATTTTCCCACCCAACACCAACATAGTGGGACTTCAGAGAGCAACACAGCAGCCCCTAGTAGAGGGGGGAGCTGCTTACACCAAACCCTGTCCTTCCTTGCCTGGCAACTGTTTATTTATTGGGGCAAGACTGACTCTGAGTCCTGGGCCAGATAACTTCCCAGAGGAATTCTACCAGACATTTAGAGTTAATACCTCTTCTTCTCAAACTGTTCCAAAAAAATAAAATGGTAGGAAAACACCCAAATTCATCCTATGAAGCCAGTATTACCTTGTTTCCAAAACCAGACAAAGACCCCACTAAAAAGAATTACAGACCAGTATCCCTGATGAAACTGGATGTAAAAATTCTCAACAAGTTACTAGCAAATTGAATTCAGTAGTACACTAAAAGAATTATTCACCACGATCAAGTGGGATTTATTCCTGGGCTGCAGGTCTGGTTCAGTATTTGCAAATCAATCAACATGACACACCACATTAATAAAAGAAAGGATAAGAACCATATAATCCTTTGAATAGATGTAGAAAAAGCATTTGACAAAATAAAGCATCCTTTTTTGATAAAAACCCTCAAGAAAGTCAGGATAGAAGGAACATACCTCAACATCATAAAAGCCATATATGAAAGGCCTGCAGCTAATATCATCCTCAGTGGGGAAAAACTAAGAGCTTTCCCCCTAAGCTTAGGGACACAACAGGGATGTCTACTCTCACCATTGTTGTTCAACATAGTACTGGAAGTCCTAGCCTCAGCAATCAGACAACAAAAAGAAATAAAAGGCATACAAATTGGCAAAGTAGTCGACCTTTCACTCTTTGCAGCTGACATGATATTCTATGTGGAAAATCCAAGACTCCACCAAAAGTGCTAGAACTGATACATGAATTTAGGAAAGTTGCAGGATATAAAATCAATGTACACAAATCAGTTGTATTTGTATATACCAATAATAAAGCAGCAGAAAGAGAAATCAAGGAATTTATACCATTTACAATCACACCAAAACCCATAAGATACCTAGGAATAAACCTCACCAAAGAGGTAAAAGATCTGTATGCTGAAAACTATAGAAAGCTTATGAAAGAAATTGAAGAAGAGCCGAAGAAATGGAAAAACATTCTACTTTTGTGGATTAGAAGAACAAATATTGTTAAAATGCCAATACTGAGCTCGGAGGGAAGATGGCGGCGTAGGAGGACGCTGGGCTCACCGCGCGTCCTGCTGATCACTTAGATTCCACCTACACCTTCCTAAATAACCCAGAAAACCGCCAGAGGATTAGCAGAACAGAGTCGCCCGGAGCCAAGCGCAGACGAGAGGCCCACGGAAGAGGGTAGGAAGGGCGGCGAGGCGGTGCGCGCTCCACGGACTGGCGGGAGGGAGCCGGGGCGGAGGGGCGGCTCGCCGGCCAAGCAGAGCCCCCTAGTCTGGCTTGCAAAAGCGGAGGGGCCCGACTGACTGTGTTCCGACAGCAAGCGCGACTTAGCATCTGGGAGGTCATAAGTTAACAGCTCTGCTCGGAAAGCGGGAAGGCTGGAGGACAAAGGGAGGGAGAGCTGCTGAGCCCCTGGACGACAGAGCTCAGTTTGGTGGGGAACAAAGGTGCTCGCCAGCGCCATCTCCCCCGCCCATCCCCCAGCCAAAATCCCAAAGAGAACCGGTTCCTGCCAGGGAACTTGCTCTCTCCGAGCAAACACCCAACTCTGTGCTTCTGCGGAGCCAAACCTCCGGCAGCGGACCTGACTCCCTCCCGCTGCCACAGGGCCCCTCCTGAAGTGGATCACCTAAGGAGAAGCGAGCTAAGCCTGCCCCTCCTGCCCCTGTGCACCTTGCCTACCCACCCCAGCTATTACCCCAGATCCCCAGCATCACAAGCCTGGCAGTGTGCAAGTAGCCCAGACGGGCCACGCCACCCCACAGTGAATCCCGCCCCTAGGAGAGGGGAAGAGAAGGCACACACCAGTCTGATTGTGGCCCCAGTGGTGGGCTGGGGGCAGACATCAGGTCTGACTGTGGCCCCGCCCACCAACTCCAGTTATACACCACAGCACAGGGGAAGTGCCCTGCAGGTCCTCACCAAGCCAGGGACTATCCAAAATGACCAAGCAGAAGAATTCCCCTCAGAAGAATCTCCAGGAAATAACAACAGCTAATGAGCTGATCAAAAAGGATTTAAATATTATAATAGAAAGTGAATTTAGAATAATAGTCATAAAATTAATAGCTGGGCTTGAAAACAGTATACAGGACAGCAGAGAATCTCTTGCTACAGAGATCAAGGGACTAAGGAACAGTCACAAGGAGCTGAAAAAAGCTTTAAATGAAATGCAAAACAAAATGGAAACCACCATGGCTCGGATTGAAGAGGCAGAGGAGAGAATAGGTGAACTAGAAGATAAGTTATGGAAAAAGAGGAAGCTGAGAAAAAGAGAGATAAAAAAATCCAGGAGTATGAGGGGAAAATTAGAGAACTAAGTGATACACTAAAAAGAAATAATATACGCATAATTGGTTTCCCAGAGTATGAAGAGAGAGGGAAAGGTGCTGAAGGGGTACTTGAAGAAATAATAGCTGAGAACTTCCCTGAACTGGGGAAGGAAAAAGGCATTGAAATCCAAGAGGCACAGAGAACTCCCTTCAGACGTAACTTGAATCGATCTTCTGCACGACATATCATAGTGAAACTGGCAAAATACAAGGATAAAGAGAAAATTCTGAAAGCAGCAAGGGGTAAACGTGCCCTCACATATAAAGGGAGACCTATAAGACTCGTGACTGATCTCTCTTTTGAAACTTGGCAGGCCAGGAAGAATTGGCACGAGATTTTCAGTGTGCTAGACAGAAAAAATATGCAGCCGAGAATCCTTTATCCAGCAAGTCTGTCATTTAGAATAGGAGAGATAAAGGTCTTCCCAAACAAACAAAAACTGAAGGAATTTGTCACCACTAAACCAGCCCTACAAGAGATCCTTAGGGGGACCCTGTGAGACAAAGTCCCAGAGACATCACTACAAGTATAAAACATACAGACATCACAATGACTCTAAACCCGTATCTTTCTATAATAACACGGAATGTAAATGGATTAAATGCGCCAACCAAAAGACATAGGGTATCAGAATGGATAAAAAAACAAGACCCATCTATTTGCTGTCTACAAGAGACTCATTTTAGACCTGAGGACACCTTTAGATTGAGAGTGAGGGGATGGAGAACTATTTATCATGCGACTGGAAGCCAAAAGAAAGCTGGAGTAGCCATACTTATATCAGACAAACTAGACTTTAAATTAAAGGCTGTAACAAGAGACGAAGAAGGACATTATATAATAGTTACAGGGTCTATCCATCAGGAAGAGCTAACAATTATAAATGTCTATGCGCCAAATACCGGAGCCCCCAAATATATAAAACAACTACTCATAAACATAAGCAACCTTATTGATAAGAATGTGGTCATTGCAGGGGACTTTAACACCCCACTTACAGAAATGGATAGATCATCTAGACACATGGTCAATAAAGAAACAAGGGCCCTGAATGAGACACTGGATCAGATGGACTTGACAGATATATTTAGAACTCTGCATCCCAAAGCAACAGCATATACTTTCTTCTCGAGTGCACATGGAACATTCTCCAAGATAGATCATATACTGGGTCACAAAACAGCCCTTCATAAGTTTACCAGAATTGAAATTATACCATGCATACTTTCAGACCACAATGCTATGAAGCTTGAAATCAACCACAGAAAAAAGTCTGGAAAACCTCCAAAAGCAAGGAGGTTAAAGAACACCCTACTAACGAATGAGTGGGTCAACCAGGCAATTAGAGAAGAAATTTAAAAATATATGGAAACAAACGAAAATGAAAATACAACAATCCAAACGCTTTGGGACGCAGCAAAGGCAGTCCTGAGAGGAAAATACATTGCAATCCAGGCCTATCTCAAGAAACAAAAAAAACCCAAATACAAAATCTAACAGCACACCTAAAGGAAATAGAAGCAGAACAGCAAAGGCAGCCTAAACCCAGCAGAAGAAGAGAAATAATAAAGATCAGAGCAGAAATGAACGATATAGAATCTAAAAAAACTGGGTCGGCGGCAAGATGGCGGCGTAGGAGGACGCTGGGCTCACCGCACGTCCTGCTGATCACTGAGATTCCATCTACATCTGCCTAAATAACCCAGAAAACCGCCAGAGGATTAGCAGAACGGAGTCGCCGGAGCCAAACGCAGATGAGAGGCCCACGGAAGAGGGTAGGAAGGGCGGCGAGGCGGTGCGCGCTCCACGGACTGGCGGGAGGGAGCCGGGGCGGAGGGGCGGCTCGCCGGCCAAGCACAGCCACCGAGTCTGGCTTGCAAAAGCGGAGGGGCGTGACGGACTGTGTTCCCACAACAAGCGTGACTTAGCGTCTGGGAGGTCATAAGTTAACAGCTCTGCTCAGAAAGCGGGAAGGCTGGAGGACAAAGGGAGGGAGAGCTGCTGAGCCCCCTGACAACAGAGCTCAGTTTGGTGGGGAACAAAGGCGCTCGCCAGCGCCATCTCCCCCGCCCATCCCCCAGCCGAAATCCCAAAGAGAACCTGTTCCTGCCGGGGAACTTGCTCGCTCCGCGCAAACACCCAACTCTGCGCTTCGGCGGAGCCAAACCTCCGGCAGCGGATCTGACTCCCTCCCGCTGCCACAGGGCCCCTCCTGAAGTGAATCACCTAAGGAGAAGCGAGCTAAGCCTGCCCCTCCTGCCCCCGAGCACCTTGCCTACCCACCCCAGCTAATACGCCAGATCCCCAGCATCACAAGCCTGGCACGGTGCAAGTAGCCCAGACGAGCCACACCACCCCACAGTGAATCCCGCCCCTAGGAGAGGGGAAGAGAAGGCACACACCAGTCTGACCGTGGCCCCAGCGGTGGGCTGGGGACAGACATCAGGTCTGACTGCGGCCCCGCCCACCAACTCCAGTTATACACTACAGCACAGGGGAAGTGCCCTGCAGGTCCGCACCACTCCAGGGACTATCCAAAATGACCAAGCGGAAGAACTCCCCTCAGAAGAATCTCCAGGAAATAACAACAGCTAATGAGCTGATCAAAAAGGATTTAAATAATATAACAGAAAGTGAATTTAGAATAATAGTCATAAAATTAATCGCTGGGCTTGAAAACAGTATACAGGACAGCAGAGAATCTCTTGCTACAGAGATCAAGGGACTAAGGAACAGTCACGAGGAGCTGAAAAACGCTTTAAACGAAATGCATAACAAAATGGAAACCACCACAGCTCGGCTTGAAGAGGCAGAGGAGAGAATAGGTGAACTAGAAGATAAAGTTATGGAAAAAGAGGAAGCTGAGAAAAAGAGAGATAAAAAAATCCAGGAGTATGAGGGGAAAATTAGAGAATTAAGTGATACACTAAAAAGAAATAATATACGCATAATTGGTATCCCAGAGGAGGAAGAGAGAGGGAAAGGTGCTGAAGGGGTACTTGAAGAAATCATAGCTGAGAACTTCCCTGAACTGGGGAAGGAAAAAGGCATTGAAATCCAAGAGGCACAGAGAACTCCCTTCAGATGTAACTTGAATCGATCTTCTGCATGACATATCATAGTGAAACTGGCAAAATACAAGGATAAAGAGAAAATTCTGAAAGCAGCAAGGGGTAAACGTGCCCTCACATATAAAGGGAGACCTATAAGACTCGTGACTGATCTCTCTTTTGAAACTTGGCAGGCCAGAAAGAATTGGCACGAGATTTTCAGGGTGCTAGACAGAAAAAATATGCAGCCGAGAATCCTTTATCCAGCAAGTCTGTCATTTAGAATAGAAGGAGAGATAAAGGTCTTCCCAAACAAACAAAAACTGAAGGAATTTGTCACCACTAAACCAGCCCTACAAGAGATCCTAAGGGGGACCCTGTGAGACAAAGTCCCAGAGACATCACTATAAGCATAAAACATACAGACATCACAATGACTCTAAACCCGTATCTTTCTATAATAACACTGAATGTAAATGGATTAAATGCGCCAACCAAAAGACATAGGGTATCAGAATGGATAAAAAAACAAGACCCATCTATTTGCTGTCTACAAGAGACTCATTTTAGACCTGAGGACACCTTTAGATTGAGAGTGAGGGGATGGAGAACTATTTATCATGCGACTGGAAGCCAAAAGAAAGCTGGAGTAGCCATACTTATATCAGACAAACTAGACTTTAAAATAAAGGCTGTAACAAGAGATGAAGAAGGACATTATATAATAGTTACAGGGTCTATCCATCAGGAAGAGCTAACAATTATAAATGTCTATACACCGAATACCGGAGCCCCCAAATATATAAAACAATTACTCATAAACATAAGCAACCTTATTGATAAGAATGTGGTAATTGCAGGGGACTTTAATACACCACTTACAGAAATGGATAGATCATCTAGACACACGGTCAATAAAGAAACAAGGGCCCTGAATGAGACATTGGATCAGATGGACTTGACAGATATATTTAGAACTCTGCATCCCAAAGCAACAGAATATACTTTCTTCTTGAGTGCACATGGAACATTCTCCAAGATAGATCATATACTGGGTCACAAAACAGCCCTTCATAAGTTTACAAGAATTGAAATTATACCATGCTTACTTTCAGACCACAATGCTATGAAGCTTGAAGTCAACCACAGAAAAAAGTCTGGAAAACCTCCAAAAGCATGGAGGTTAAAGAACACCCTACTAACGAATGAGTGGGTCAACCAGGCAATTAGAGAAGAAATTAAAAAATATATGGAAACAAATGAAAATGAAAATACAACAATCCAAACGCTTTGGGACGCAGCAAAGGCAGTCCTGAGAGGAAAATACATTGCAATCCAGGCCTATCTCAAGAAACAAGAAAAATCCCAAATACAAAATCTAACAGCACACCTAAAGGAACTAGAAGCAGAACAGCAAAGGCAGCCCAAGCCCAGCAGAAGAAGAGAAATAATAAAGATCAGGGCAGAAATAAACAATATAGAAACTAAAAAAACTGTAGAGCAGATCAACGAAACCAAGAGTTGGTTTTTTGAAAAAATAAACAAAATTGACAAACCTCTAGCCAGGCTTCTCAAAATGAAAAGGGAGATGACCCAAATAGATAAAATCATGAATGAAAATGGAATTATTACAACCAATCCCTCAGAGATACAAACAATTATCAGGGAATACTATGAAAAATTATATGCCAACAAACTGGACAACCTGGAAGAAATGGACAAATTCCTGAACAACCACACTCTTCCAAAACTCAATCAGGAGGAAATAGAAAGCTTGAACAGACCCATAACCAGCGAAGAAATTGAATCGGTTATCAAAAATCTCCCAACAAATAAGAGTCCAGGACCAGATGGCTTCCCAGGGGAGTTCTACCAGACGTTTAAAGCAGAGATAATACCTATCCTTCTCAAGCTATTCCAAGAAATAGAAAGGGAAGGAAAACTTCCAGACTCATTCTATGAAGCCAGTATTACTTTGATTCCTAAACCAGACAGAGACCCAGTAAAAAAAGAGAACTACAGGCCAATATCCCTGATGAATATGGATGCAAAAATTCTCAATAAGGTACCAGCAAATCGAATTCAGCGGCATATAAAAAGAATTATTCACCATGATCAAGTGGGATTCATTCCTGGGATGCAGGGCTGGTTCTACATTCACAAATCAATCAACGTGATACATCACATTAACAAAAAAAAAGAGAAGAACCATATGATCCTGTCAATCGATGCAGAAAAGGCCTTCGACAAAATCCAGCACCCTTTCTTAATAAAAACCCTTGAGAAAGTCGGGATAGAAGGAACATACTTAAAGATCATAAAAGCCATTTATGAAAAGCCCACAGCTAACATCATCCTCAACGGGGAAAAACTGAGAGCTTTTTCCCTGAGATCAGGAGCACGACAAGGATGCCCACTCTCACCGCTGCTGTTTAACATAGTGCTGGAAGTTCTAGCATCAGCAATCAGACAACAAAAGGAAATCAAAGGCATCAAAATTGGCAAAGATGAAGTCAAGCTTTCGCTTTTTGCAGATGACATGATATTATACATGGAAAATCCGATAGACTCCACCAAAAGTCTGCTAGAACTGATACATGAATTCAGCAAAGTTGCAGGATACAAAATCAATGTACAGAAATCAGTTGCATTCTTATACACTAACAATGAAGCAACAGAAAGACAAATAAAGAAACTGATCCCATTCACAATTGCACCAAGAAGCATAAAATACCTAGGAATAAATCTAACCAAAGATGTAAAGGATCTGTATGCTGAAAATTATAGAAAGCTTATGAAGGAAATTGAAGAAGATTTAAAGAAATGGAAAGACATTCCCTGCTCATGGATTGGAAAAATAAATATTGTCAAAATGTCAATACTACCCAAAGCTATCTACACATTCAATGCAATCCCAATCAAAATTGCACCAGCATTCTTCTCGAAACTAGAACAAGCCATCCTAAAATTCATATGGAACCACAAAAGGCCCCGAATAGCCAAAGGAATTTTGAAGAAGAAGACCAAAGCAGGAGGCATCACAATCCCAGACTTTAGCCTCTACTACAAAGCTGTCATCATCAAGACAGCATGGTATTGGCACCAAAACAGACACATAGACCAATGGAATAGAATAGAAACCCCAGAACTAGACCCACAAACGTATGGCCAACTCATCTTTGACAAAGCAGGAAAGAACATCCAATGGAAAAAAGACAGCCTCTTTAACAAATGGTGCTGGGAGAACTGGACAGCAACATGCAGAAGGTTGAAACTAGACCACTTTCTCACACCATTCACAAAAATAAACTCAAAATGGATAAAGGACCTAAATGTGAGACAGGAAACCATCAAAACCTTAGAGGAGAAAGCAGGAAAAGACCTCTCTGACCTCAGCCGTAGCAATCTCTTACTCGACACATCCCCAAAGGCAAGGGAATTAAAAGCAAAAGTGAATTACTGGGACCTTATGAAGATAAAAAGCTTCTGCACAGCCAAGGAAACAACCAACAAAACTAAAAGGCAACCAACGGAATGGGAAAAGATATTCGCAAATGACATATCGGACAAAGGGCTAGTATCCAAAATCTATAAAGAGCTCACCAAACTCCACACCCGAAAAACAAATAACCCAGTGAAGAAATGGGCAGAAAACATGAATAGACACTTCTCTAAAGAAGACATCCGGATGGCCAACAGGCACATGAAAAGATGTTCAGCGTCGCTCCTTATCAGGGAAATACAAATCAAAACCACACTCAGGTATCACCTCACGCCAGTCAGAGTGGCCAAAATGAACAAATCCGGAGACTATAGATGCTGGAGAGGATGTGGAGAAACGGGAACCCTCTTGCACTGTTGGTGGGACTGCAAATTGGTGCAGCCGCTCTGGAAAGCAGTGTGGAGGTTCCTCAGAAAATTAAAAATAGACCTACCCTATGACCCAGCAATAGCACTGCTAGGAATTTATCCAAGGGACACAGGAGCGCTGATGCATAGGGCCACGTGTACCCCAATGTTTATAGCAGCACTCTCAACAATAGCCAAATTATGGAAAGAGCCTAAATGTCCACCAACTGATGAATGGATAAAGAAATTGTGGTTTATATACACAATGGAATATTACGTGGCAATGAGAAAAAATGAAATATGGCCTTTCGTAGCAACGTGGATGGAACTGGAGAGTGTGATGCTAAGTGAAATAAGCCATACAGAGAAAGACAGATACCATATGGTTTCACTCTTATGTGGATCCTGAGAAACTTCACAGGAACCCATGGGGGAGGGGAAGGAAAAAAAAAAAAAAAGAGGTTAGAATGGGAGAGAGCCAAAGCATAAGAGACTTAAAAACTGAGAACAAACTGAGGGTTGATGGGGGGTGGGAGGGAGGAGAGGGTGGGTGATGGGTATTGAGGAGGGCACCTTTTGGGATGAGCACTGGGTGTTGTATGGAAACCAATTTGTCAATAAATTTCATAAAAAAAAAAAATAAAATAAAAAAAAAATAAAAAAATAAAAAAACTGTAGAGCAGATCAACGAAACCAAGAGTTGGTTTTTTGAAAAAATAAACAAAATTGACAAACCTCTAGCCAGGCTTCTCAAAATGAAAAGGGAGATGACCCAAATAGATAAAATCATGAATGAAAATGGAATTATTACAACCAATCCCTCAGAGATACAAACAATTATCAGGGAATACTATGAAAAATTATATGCCAACAAATTGGACAACCTGGAAGAAATGGACAAATTCCTGAACACCCACACACTTCCAAAACTCAATCAGGAGGAAATAGAAAGCTTGAACAGACCCATAACCAGCGAAGAAATTGAATCGGTTATCAAAAATCTCCCAACAAATAAGAGTCCAGGACCAGATGGCTTCCCAGGGGAGTTCTACCAGACGTTTAAAGCAGAGATAATACCTATCCTTCTCAAGCTATTCCAAGAAATGGAAAGGGAAGGAAAACTTCCAGACTCATTCTATGAAGCCAGTATTACTTTGATTCCTAAACCAGACAGAGACCCAGTAAAAAAAGAGAACTACAGACCAATATCCCTGACGAATATGGATGCAAAAATTCTCAATAAGATACTAGCAAATCGAATTCAACGGCATATAAAAAGAATTATTCACCATGATCAAGTGGGATTCATTCCTGGGATGCAGGGCTGGTTCTACATTCACAAATCAATCAACGTGATACATCACATTAACAAAAAAAAAAAGAGAAGAACCATATGATCCTGTCAATCGATGCAGAAAAGGCCTTTGACAAAATCCAGCACCCTTTCTTAATAAAAACCCTTGAGAAAGTCGGGATAGAAGGAACATACTTAAAGATCATAAAAGCCATTTATGAAAAGCCCACAGCTAACATCATCCTCAACGGGGAAAAACTGAGAGCTTTTTCCCTGAGATCAGGAACACGACAGGGATGCCCACTCTCACTGCTGTGTTTAACATAGTGCTGGAAGTTCTAGCATCAGCAATCAGACAACAAAAGGAAATCAAAGGCATCAAAATTGGCAAAGATGAAGTCAAGCTTTCGCTTTTTGCAGATGACATGATATTATACATGGAAAATCCGATAGACACCACCAAAAGTCTGCTAGAGTTGATACATGAATTCAGCAAAGTTGCAGGATACAAAATCAATGTACAGAAATCAGTTGCATTCTTATACACTAACAATGAAGCAACAGAAAGACAAATAAAGAAACTGATCCCATTCACAATTGCACCAAGAAGCATAAAATACCTAGGAATAAATCTAACCAAAGATGTAAAGGATCTGTATGCTGAAAACTATAGAAAGCTTATGAAGGAAATTGAAGAAGATTTAAAGAAATGGAAAGACATTCCCTGCTCATGGATTGGAAAAATAAATATTGTCAAAATGTCAATACTACCCAAAGCTATCTACACATTCAATGCCATCCTAATCAAAATTGCACCAGCATTCTTCTGGAAACTAGAACAAGCAATCCTAAAATTCATATGGAACCACAAAAGGCCCCGAATAGCCAAAGGAATTTTGAAGAAGAAGACCAAAGCAGGAGGCATCACAATCCCAGACTTTAGCCTCTACTACAAAGCTGTCATCATCAAGACAGCATGGTATTGGCAAAAAAACAGACACATAGCCGATGGAATAGAATAGAAACCCCAGAACTAGACCCACAAACGTATAGCCAACTCATCTTTGACAAAGCAGGAAAGAACATCCAATGGAAAAAAGACAGCCTCTTTAACAAATGGTGCTGGGAGAACTGGACAGCAACATGCAGAAGGTTGAAACTAGACCACTTTCTCACACCATTCACAAAAATAAACTCAAAATGGATAAAGGACCTGAATGTGAGACAGGAAACCATCAAAACCTTAGAGGAGAAAGCAGGAAAAGACCTCTCTGACCTCAGCCGTAGCAATCTCTTACTCGACACATCCCCAAAGGCAAGGGAATTAAAAGCAAAAGTGAATTACTGGGACCTTATGAAGATAAAAAGCTTCTGCACAGCCAAGGAAACAACCAACAAAACTAAAAGGCAACCAACGGAATGGGAAAAGATATTCGCAAATGACATATCGGACAAAGGGCTAGTATCCAAAATCTATAAAGAGCTCACCAAACTCCACACCCGAAAAACAAATAATCCAGTGAAGAAATGGGCAGAAAACATGAATAGACACTTCTCTAAAGAAGACATCCGGATGGCCAACAGGCACATGAAAAGATGTTCAGCGTCGCTCCTTATCAGGGAAATACAAATCAAAACCACACTCAGGTATCACCTCACGCCAGTCAGAGTGGCCAAAATGAACAAATCAGGAGACTCTAGATGCTGGAAAGGATGTGGAGAAACGGGAACCCTCTTGCACTGTTGGTGGGAATGCAAGTTGGTGCAGCCGCTCTGGAAAGCAGTGTGGAGGTTCCTCAGAAAATTAAAAATAGACCTACCCTATGACCCAGCAATAGCACTGCTAGGAATTTATCCAAGGGATACAGGAGTACTGATGCATAGGGCACTTGTACCCCAATGTTCATAGCAGCACTCTCAACAATAGCCAAATTATGGAAAGAGCCTAAATGTCCATCAACTGATGAATGGATAAAGAAATTGTGGTTTATATACACAATGGAATAGTACGTGGCAATGAGAAAGAATGAAATATGGCCTTTTGTAGCAACGTGGATGGAACTGGAGAGTGTTATGCTAAGGGAAATAAGCCATACAGAGAAAGACAGATACCATATGGTTTCACTCTTATATGGATCCTGAGAAACTTAACAGGAACCCATGGGGGAGGGGGAAAAAGAAAAAAAAAAAAAGAGGTTAGAGTGGGAGAGAGCCAAAGCATAAGAGACTGTTAAAAACTGAGAACAAACTGAGGGTTGATGGGGGGTGGGAGGGAGGAGAAGGTGGGTGATGGGTATTGAGGAGGGCACGTTTTGGGATGAGCACTGGGTGTTGTATGGAAACCAATTTGACAATAAATTTCATATATTAAAAAAAAAAAGAAAAAAAATGCCAATACTACTCAAAGCAATCTACACATTCAGTGCAATCCCTGTCAAAATAACACCAGCATTCTTCACAGAGCTAGAACAAACAATCTTGAAATTTGTATGGAACCAGAAAAGATCCCAGATAGCCAAAATAATGTTTCAAAAGAAAACCAAAGCTGGAAGCATCACAATTCCAGACTTCAAGCTGTATTACAAAGCTATAATCATCAAGACTGTGTGGTACTGGCACAGAAACAGACACATAGGACAATGGAACAGAATAGAGTACACAGAGATGGACCCACAAATCGATGGCCAATTAATCTTCAACAAAGCAGGAAAGAGTATCCAGTGGAAGATAGTCTCTTGAGCAAATGGTGCTGGGAAAACTGGACAGAGACATGCAGAAGAATGAAAGTGGACCACCCTCCATACCATACACAAAAATAAATTCAAAATGGATGAAAGACCTAAATGTAAGACAGGAAACCATCAAAATCCTAGAGGAGAAAACAGTAACCTCTTTGACTTCGGCTGCAGCAACTTCTTACTAGACCTGTCTCTGGAGTCTAGGGAAATGAAAGCAAACATGAACTATTGAACCTCATCAAGATATAAACTTCTGCACAGTGAAATAAACAATCAACAAAACTAAAAGGCAATGGATAGAATGGGAGAAGATATTTGCAAATGACATATCAGATAAAGTGTTAGTACCCAAAATCTATAAAGAACTTATCAAACTCGACACCCAAAAAACAATTCAGAGAAGAAATGCGCAGAAGACATGAATAGACACTTTTCCAAAGAATACCTACAGATGGCTAACAGACTCATGAAAAGATGCTCAATACCACTTATAATCAGGAAAATACAAAACAAAACCACAATGAGAGACCACCTCACACCTGTCAGAATGGCTAAACTTAACTCAGGACACAATACATGTTGGTGAGGATGCATAGAAAGAGGAACACTTTTGCACTATTGGTGGGAATGCAAACAGGTGTTATCACTCTGGAAAAAAAATAGTAGGGAGGTTCCTCAAAATACTAAAAATAGAACTATGCTATGATCCAATAATTGCACTACTAGGTCTTTTTCCAAAGGATACAAAAATGCTGATTTGAATGTGTACATGCACCCCAATGTTTATAGCAGCACTATCAACAATAGCCAAATTATGGAAAGAGCCCAAATGTCCATCAACTGATGATTGGATAGAAAGGACACACACACACACACACACACACACACACTGGAATATTATTCAGTGATCAAAAAGAATGAAATCTTGCCATTTGCAACAATGTGGATGGAACTAGAGTATATTATGCTAAGCGAAATAAGTCAGAGAAAGACAAATACCATATGATTTCACTTATATGTGGAACTTTAAGAAATAGAACAGATAAACGTAAGGAAAGGGAAGGAAAAATAAGATAAAAATAGAGAGGGTGTCAAACCATAGGAGACTGTTTAATACAGAGAACAAACTGAGGGTTGCTGGAGGGGAGGTGGGGGGGATGGGCTAAACGGGTGATGAGGTTTAAGGAACACACTTGTTGGGATGAGCACTGGGTGTTATATATAAGTGATGAATCACTGGCTTCTATCCCTGAAACCAATACTACACTGTATACAAACTAACTTCAATTTAAATAAATAAAAATTTTAAAAATCCTTCTTTTTTCTTTATGTGTGTTTATCACTATAAGCTTCCCTTTTTACTATTGCTTTGGCTGTATCCCATAGATTTTGGTATGTTGTATTTTGATTTTCATTTGTCTCAAGATATTTTTAATTTTCTTTTTTGATATTTTACCTATTATAAGCATGGCTACCTTGGCTCTCTTTTGTTTACCATTTGCATGGAATATCTTTTTCCATCCCTTCACTTTCAGTCTGATGTGTTCCTAAAATTAAAGTGAATCTCTTGTAGACAGTATATAATTACACCTTGTTGTTTTTTGTTAAATCCATTCAGCCACTCTGGCTTTTTATTGGAGAATTTAGTCTACTTACATTTAAGGTAACTATTGATAGGTATGGATTCATTGCCTTTTTGTTGATTGTTTTTGGTGGTTTTATAATTGCTTTGTTCCTTTTTTTTGTTGTTGTTGTTATTTATTGCTTTTCTTGTGGTATACTTAGATTCTTTCTCTTACATGTATTCACTATAGGTTTTTGCTTTGTGGTTACAATGAATCTATAAAATGTTATTTATTTAAGTTGCTTAAAACTTGTATTCTTCTTGAACATAAAATATTGTATTAATTTTAGGTGTACAAACAGATTTATAATGGTCTATTTTAAGTTGATAATAACTAGTTCAAATGTATTCTAAAGCTCTACATTTTTATTCTCCTTCCCACATTTTGTATTTGATGTCATAGTTTATTCTTATTTCATATCTATTAGCAAATTATTGTTGTTACAGTTTTTACAACTTTTGTGTTTTAGCTTTCATACTAGATTTATAAGTGATTTATTCACCCCCATTACATTTGATTATTCTGAATTTTACTATATATTTATCTTTACCAGTGAGATTTATACTTTTATATGTTTTCCTGTTACTAATTAGCACTGTTTTGTTTCAAGCCCCTTTAACAATTTTGGAAAGGTCAATATAGTGGTGATAAACTCCTTCAGTTTTCGATTGTCTAGAAAACTCTTTATTTCTACTTCAATTCTGAAGGACAATTTTCCTGTGTAGAATATTCTTAGTTGGCAGGGTTTTTTTCTTTCAGCACTTTGAATATAGCATTTCACTCCATTATGGTCTGCAGATTTTCTGTTGAAACTCTGCTAGTTGTCTTATGGGGATTTCCTGGTATGTAACAAATTGTTTTTCTCTTGTTTTTAAGATTCTTCCTTGCCTTTGACAATTATGTGTCTTGGTATTGGTTCTTTAGATTTATCTTATTTCATAGTTTCTAGTTTTCCTGGATCTGGATGTCTTTATCATTTCCCAGATTAGAGAATTTCTCAGACCTTATTTCTTCAAATTTTTTTTCCTTTCACGCTTTTCCTTCTCAGGTCCTTATAATGTGAATATCGTTCCACTTGATGTTGTCCCATTCGTACCTTAAGTTATCTTGACTCTTGTTCATTCTTTTTTCCTTTTCTTCTCTGATTGGGTGGAATCTGCTTTGCCTTCAAATCCACTGATCCTTCCTTCCAGTTCAGTCTGTTGTTGAACCTCTCTATTAATTTTTCCCGTGTAGTTATTGTATTCTTCAGGTCTGTGATTTCTGAAAGTTTGCTACCTTTTCATGTATTTTGCCTCTTTGTTTAAATTCTCATTTTGTTCATGCATTTCTTTCCTGACCTTGGTGAGCATCTTTATTATCATTATTTTGAACTCTATCAGGTAAGTCACTTACCTTCATTTCATTAGATCTGTCTCTGGAGCTTTATCTTTATTTGTTTGAAATATATTCCTCTGTTTCTTTATTTTCCTTGACTCTGTGTTGGTTTCTACACTACAGATTAAATAGTCACCTCTCCCGTATTTGAAGCACTGGTCTTATATAGCATATGAATCTTATGATTCACCCTGGCCCAAGCTCTTGGTGATTTCTGAATCCTTTGTGGTTGTCCAAGAGGTTTTGTTTTTTGTTTTTTTGTTTTTTGTTTTTCTTAGTGGCTCTCATTAATTGAGAGTGTGCAAAGTTGCATTTCTACATGGGTATTTTCTCATTCATCCAATGTGTAGGAGTCACTCAGGTAGTCTGGATTTCCTTCAGAGGGAATTGCTGCATGTGTAGTTGTAGATCTGTGGAGTCCATGGAAGGAGAAGAATTCATCAGCCTCCTATATTGCCATCTTGGACCAGAACTCAACATAACAATAGATTTTAACATTAAAATGCCCTTATATCCTGATTGATGCTGAAGAAGCAAAATGATACCTTGCCCTGAGCCATATCAAGTCCCACATAAGAGTGGGAAGAGAAAAAAACCACGGTGTATTCTGAGATAAATTAAAAAGAAAAAAGTTAATCTAGCTGTCATCTCCAAAAAGATGAAATCTTGAGTTGCTAGTTTACTTTTTTCTAATGTTTCTTAACAAAAAATTCTAACCCCTGATTTTTGCAATACTGATGTTAACGACTATGAAAATAATATGGGTAAAATCCCTCCCACTCCCACTATATGAACAAATTTACCTTAACCTTGAAAAGCTTGTGGACTTTTTGTTTGACATACCTGTTTGTGTTTTATATTCAGTGAGCCAGTTCTTCAAAATCTAAACTTCATTTAATGGGCTTGCAAATCAATAATCACTTTTTCTTAATGCTTTTGTGTCTGAATCTTTCACAATGAGCTGTACATACAGTATGTGTTTTCTAAATCATACATAAAAACCTAAAATAAGTTGAAACTGCTTTTGAGGGGTAAATCTCAATATATTGAGTTAAAATTATTTGGTTAAGAAAATTAAGACTTTTACTACTTTATATATTATGCAATGTTCTAACAGGGTTCCCTGGGTATTATACCTTATACCTTCAATTTATTTTTTCTTCTAAAATAACTTTTAATTTTAAAATGTAAGCTCAAAATTCCCTCAGAGTTTCACCTTCATTTAGACAAAGAATGTTAACATTTTCTTTGAGTATTCTTCCACAATTAGTCTAAACATTTTTTCATTAGAAGTGGAAGCACATTAACAATATTTTGTACCTTTTTTTTTGTTTTTAAATTTCACAGTGTCCTGGAGACCATTCTATATAGATCTATGTAATTGTTTGTAAATATAGAATAATGGTTTATATAGGGACAAATTTTCCATTTTAGTGCTATATAATAATTGATTTAACGATTTTCTTATTAGGCTTTCAATCTTTTACTATTTGAAAACAAACTTTAATGAGAATAGTAATACTTCTTTACACACATATGTGATTATATCTGTAGGATAAATTCTCAGAATTGAAATTGCTTGGCACAAGAATATGCAATTTAGATTTTGATTGCAAAATGACTTTCAAAAAGGTTTAACCAATTACATTCCCTCCAACAGTGTATAAGAACTTCAGTCTTCCCACATCTTCACCAATATTTTACATTATACAATTCTTTGATATTTGTTGATCTAATTGGAAAAAAATAGTGTTTTAATATTTCTTTAATAATTATTGTTGGATATCTTTTTATTAATTTTAAAGACACTTATATTTCTTTATTTGGGAACTACCAATACTTCGTAAATTTTTGTTAGTGTGTTCTTTAACTTATTTTTATATCTGAGTACTTTGGACATTGTAGAAATTGGTCTTATCTGGCAAATTTATTGCAGAATGTCATTTTTCTATATTGATTATTCATACATAATCAAATTTATCAACCATCAGTTTTTGTTTGTTTTGTTTTTATATGGGTACTGAATTTTGTGCCATCGTTCACAAATATATCTTAACTCTAAGAACATTTAAAAAAATATCTTTTCCCATGCTTTATTCTAGCATTTTTATAGTTTCTCTCTATACATTTGTATTTTTATTGTCTAGAACTTATTTTGGCATAAAGAAATTATTTTTTCAGATGCTTAGTGAGTTGTCCCTATAACATTTATTGAATGACCTACTTTATCTCACTGATTTTAAATGTTACTTATTTACAACTATAAAATTTATATACACATTTGGTCTCTTTCTGAATTTTCTATATTGTTCTACTGATTGAACTTTTCATACATAAGTACCAAAAATTGTATATTTATTATACATGTATGTATTATATGTATGAATTTTGTACCCAGCCATGCCACTGAATTCTAATGATGTGTTTATTAGTTTTTCAGTTGATTCCCTTGAGATTTCAGGTATAAAATTTATCCCCTGTAAGTATGATAATTTTATCACATTTTTTGAATATATATACATAATATTTATTTTATTTATTTAATTGCATTTGATAGTACTTTAAAAGCAAACTAAATATCTACAAATGGTAAATCTTAGTTTCTAGATGTCTGAAAAAGCCATTGCTCTCCTTCATTCTTAGATGATAGATCCCTATTTGACAACTACATTCCTCAGCATAGGTTGAGACATAACTGACACACAATAAGTTGCACATGTTTAAAATTGAATAACACTATTCTGTTTCAGTCTCATAGTAAAAATAATGAATATATCCATCACCTCTCTCAGTTGCCTCATTCTTATTTGTAACCCCTCCATCCTGCCTCTCCCCATTGGCCCTATAGCCTCAAAAACCACTGATGTACTTTGTTACTGTATATTAGTTTGCATTCCATGGACTTTTATATAAGATAATCATACAGCTTATATTTGTTTTTGTCTTGCTTCTTTCACTCACCATGATTGGTCTGAGATTCTGCCATGTTGTGTTATGTATGAAGAGCTCAATCTTTTTATTGCTGAGGAGTATTCCACTGTATAGGTATGGCACAATTTGTTTAACATTCACTCATTAATGCCTATTTAGGATGTTTCCAGTCATCAATTTATTTTTTAAAGAAACTTAAAAACTAATCAGTTTTACTTACCCACATATTTACCATTTCCAGGGCTCTTCATTCTTGTGTATATCTAGAATTTCTTCCAGAAAGACTTCTTGCAGTTTTTCTTGTAGACCTGAGATTTTAGTGCTGGATCTTTTCAGCTTTTGTATGTCTGTAAAAGTATTTATTTCACTCATGTTTCAATGATACTTTGCTGAGTAGAGAATTCTAGATTGATTTTTTTCAGCACTTTAAAAATGTTCTTCCACTGTCTTCTAGCTTATAAGTCTGCTGTTATTCTTATATTTGTTCTTCTCTATGTTAATATATCTTTTCCCTCCTCTCTGGCTGTTTTTAAGAATTTCAATTGTGATGTACTTTGGCATAATTTTCTTCATGTTTCTTGCTTGAAGTTGCTTGAAGTTCATTAAGCTCCTTGGATCTATGGATTTACAGTGTTCATCAAATTAGGAAGATTTTGGGCATGACTTATTCAAACATTTTTCCTGTCCCATCCTTTCTTTCCTCTTCTTATGTAAGTTGGAGTTAAACACTAGGTCACTTATTTTGGTTTATTCCTTTGTTTCATTTTGGAGAGTAAAAATTTGAGTTTAGTAATTTTTCTTTTTTTAGTGTCAGTTCTGCTGTTAATCCCATCTAGTGTATATTTATATAATCTCATACATTATATTTTTCATTTCTAAAAGTTCAATTTGAGTCTTTTTGTTTTCTTCTTAACATGCTTGTGCTTTCTTCAATCTCTCTGAATATATGAAGTATATTTATAATAGTTGGTTTAATCCTGTAACTTCTGGGTCAGTTTTCATTGATTGATATTTTCTCTTCATCATGGGTTGTATTTTCCTGTTGATATGGTATTATTGCCTGGAAGCCAGACGTTGTGAATCTTAATGTTATTAGGTGTTATTTGTTTCCTATTCTTTAGGTATTCCTGAGCTTTGTTCCAGGGCACAATAATGTTTTTTAGAAACAGTATAGTTTTTTGCTTCTTATTTTGGAAATAATAATATAATCACACTAAGTTGGTGATAAGTATATAAGATAATATATGGATATACTGTATTTACTTATGGATAAGTAAAATGACAGTAACGATTGAAGGAATAAAAAGGTGAAATTAGGAATGCTTTGTTATTATAAGATACTTGCACTACCCATGAATCAGTATGCTATTTAAAGCTGGACTTGGATCAGTTATAAATGTATACTGCAAACTCTAAGAGCAGCCACTAAAAAAAAAGTTAAAAAGAGAAGCATAATTGATATGCTAAGAAGAGAGGAAAAGGAATCATATAAAATGCTCAGTTTAAACTAGAAAAGAAAAAATTCAAAAAGAAAATAGGAGCAAAGAACAAGGGTAATGAATAGAAAACATTAATAACTATGGTAGACACTAATCCAACTGTATAATCACTTTAAACGTGAATCATCTAAACTAAAAGAGATTATCAGAGTAGTTCAAAAAACAAGACCCAGCTATATATTGTCTACAAGAAACCCAATTTAAGTATAAATGCATATATGGATTAAAAGTAAAGGGATGGAGAAAGATACATTATGCTAACATTAATCAAAAGATTAATAATAAAATATATGTATGTAGTCACTTGCTTCAGGATGGTGCAAAACATGTAAGACCAGTGAACTCCATAAGCATTGGCTCACTGCCACACTTCATTTGCTATGACATGAATTCCTTGATACTGTGAGGATTACCATTATGGTGGATAAGGTATTCTGTAAGTCCATAGATGGTAGTTTTGGCAGAAGCATTGTATGCAAGGAAGACAGATCCATATCCAGAATAATGGTTATTCAAGTAAGAACAATATCCTGTCCCTTCCATGATGAAAATGGTCTAATGTAACCAATCTACCACCAGATAACCGGCTGATCACCCAGAAATGGTGCCAAATTGGAGAAAGTGTTGGTTTTTGCTGCTGTTATATTGGGCACTCAGCAGTGGTTGTAGCCAGGTCAGCTTTGGTGAAAGTCCATGTTGCTGACCCCATGCATAACCTCTATCCCTACCACCATGGTTACTCTGTTCATGAGCCCATTAGGTGCTGACAGGGTCAACTGGGAAGGACACCAACTGGTATCCACAGAATGGGTCACTCTACCCACTTGATTGTTAACGTTTTCCTCTGCTCAGGTTACTCTTTGGTGAGTATTCGTATGGGACAAAAAGTTTCCTGTATACTAGCAATGGAATTTGAAATTAAAAACAGTAACATTTACAGTAGTACCTTCAAAAATAAAGTACTTAGATATAAATCTAATAAAGCATTTTTGAGATCTCTATGAGGAAACTACAAAACAATAAAAAAATTCTTTACTGATAAAAGAAACTGAAGAACAAATAAAAAGATATTCCATGTTCATGGATAGGAGGACTCAATATTGTGAAGATGTCAGTTCTTCCCAACTTGATCTATAGATTCAATAGTCTCAATCAAAATCCCAGCAGGTTATTTTGTAGATATTGACAAATTTATTATAAAGTTATATAGAGAAGCAAAAGACCCATAATAACAGAGTATTTAAAGAGGAGAACAATGTCAAAGGACTGGTGCTACTCAACTTCAAGACTTACTATAAAGCTAAAGTGATGAAGACAGTGTGGTATTGGCAACAAAATAAACAAATAGATCAATAGGGAACAGAATGGAAAGCCCTAAAATATATCCACACAAATGTGTAGTCAACTGATCTTTGACAAAGGAGCAAAGGCAATACAATGGAGCAAAGACAGTCTTCTCAACAAATGGTGCTAGAACAGCTGGACACTCGCATTTAAAAAAAATCTAGACACAGACATTACAATCTTCAAAAAAATTAACTCAAAATGGATCGCAGACCTAAATATAAAACTCAAAACTAGAAAATGACTAGAAGAAAACATAGAAAATTTAGATGGCCTTGGGTTTGGTGATGACTTTTTAGATACAACATCATAGGAATGATCCATGAAAGAAAAAATTGGTTGCCCACACAACCAATTAGAAACTTAAAATTAGAAACTTCTGCCTTGTGAAAGGCACTGTCAAGAGAATCAGAATACAAAGACCCAGACTGGGAGAAAGCAATTGCAAAAGTTATATCTGGTTAAGGACTGTTATCCAAAATACACACACACACACACACACACACACACACACACACCATTTAAAACTCAACAATAAGAAAATAAACAACCCAACTAAAAAATGGGGAAAGGATCTGAACATATACTACACCAAAGAAGGTGGACAGATGGCAAATAAGCATATGCAAATTAAAACAACCACGAGAAACCACTATATACCTTGTAGAATAGCAAAAATCTCAAATATTGTCAAAGCCAAATGCTAGAATGGATATGGAACAACAGGAACTCTGATTCATTGTTATGCAATACAAAAATTCTACAGTCACATTGGAAGACAGTTTGTTAGTTTCCTAAAAAACTAAACATACTCCTATCATATGATTCAGCAATCATGCTCCTTGGTATTTACCTTCCAAAATGGAAAACTTAAATCTATATAAAAACCAGCACAAGAATATTTGGCAGCTTTATTCATTAATTGTCAAAACCTGGAAGCAACCAAGATGTCCTTCAATAGATGAATGGATAACCTGTGGTATATCTAGATAATGAAAAATTCTAAAAAGAAATGAGCAATGAATGCATAAAAAACATATAGAGAAACCTTAAATGCATATTAGTAAATGAAGTCAATCTGAAAAGGCTGCATACTATATTTCAACTGTATGACAATCTGGAAAAGTCAAACTATGAAGACAGCAAAAATATCAGTCATTGCCAGGGATTTAGGGGAGGGAGTGATGGATAGGTTGACACAGAAGAATTTTAGAGCATTTTTTTTAATAGAGAACACGAGCAAGCACAAGCAAGTGAGCAAGGGACAGAGGAAGAGGGAGAGAGAGAATCTTAAAGCAGGCTCCATGCCCAACACAGAGCCCAAAGTGGGGCTCAATCTCACCACCATGAAATCATGCCCTGAGCCAAAATCAAGAGTCAGATGCTTAACCAAATGAGCCACCAGGTGCCCCTAGAACAGACTTTTTATATTATGTATTATATTTTAATGATGAATATGCTTAGTGTTTTGACTTATATATAATGTCACATGAGCCCTAATGTAAACTATGAATTCTGGGTGATAATGATGTATTAACATAGGTTTGTCACTGATAACAAATTCACCACTCTGGTGTGGGGGGTTGTTAATAATGGAGGAGGCTGTGAGTGTGTGGGCAAGCAGCATACAGAAACTAGTGTTATCTTTTCATGTGCTTACTTGCCATCTATATGTCCTCTTTGGTAAAGAGTCTATTCAAGTATTTTGCCCATTTTAAAAAATAAATGTCTTTTGGAATAATTTTAGATTTAGAGGAAAGTTGCAAATATACATAAATTTCTCATATTTTTTTTACCTTGGTACATTACTATTCACTAAATTCTAGACTTTGTATTTTACCAGTTCTTTGAAATGTTTATTTTTACCTCATTGTTGAAGTGAAACTCACATAATATAGAAGTAACCATTTAAGAATGTGACATTTTGTACATTCACAATTTGTGCAACCACCACTACTATATAGTTCACAAACATTTTTGTCACCACAAAGAATAGCACTGACTCATTAAGAATTTACTGCCCATTCTACTCTTCCTCAGCCACTGGTGACCATCAGCCTACTTTCTGTTTCTAGGGACTTAACCATTGTGGATATTCCTTATAAATGGAATCATATAATTTGTGGCCCTTTACACCTGGCTTCTTTCAGTTAATACAATGTTTCTGAGGTTCATCCACATTGTGGCATGCATCAGTACTTTTTCAGTAAAGTATTTTTAAATTGTGGTAAAATGTATATAACATAAAATTTACCACATTACCCATTTTTAACTGTATAGTTTAGTGGTACTAGGTACATTCATATTGTTACCACCAGCCATCTTCAGAATTCTTTTCATCTTGTAAAAATGAAACTCATTATTTATTAAACAGCAATTCCTCATTTCCTTCTCTCCCAGTCCCTGGCAACCACCATTATACTTTTTTATCTATTTATTTGACTACTCTGGGTACCTAATATAATTACAATCATATAGTTTTTTGTGCCTTTTTGTTACTAGTTTATTTTACCAATGTCCTCAAGGTTCATGCATGTTATGGTATATGTCAGAATTTCCTTCCTTTTAAAATCTGAATATATTTATGTATACACCATGTTTTGCTTACCCATTCACTCATTGATGGACACTTGGGTTGCTTCCACATTTTAGCTATTGTCAATAATGCTGTTATGAACATGTATGTACAAATATCTCTTTGAGACTCTGCTTTCAATTCTTTTGGGTATATACCCAGAAATAGATTTGCTAGATAATACAATAATTGTAACAATTTTAATTTTTTGAGGAACCACCATAGTGTTTTCCATAGCAGTTGTACCATTACACATTACCAACAGTAATGAACAAGGGTTCCAATTTCTCCACATCCTTGTTAACCCTTGTGATTTTCTGTTGTTGTTGTTATTGATGGTAAGCATCACCTATTAAGTGTGAGGTGGCATCCCATTGTAGTTTTCATTTGCATTTCCCTAATGATTAGGGATTTTGAACATCTTTTCATGTGCTTATTGTCCATCTTTATATGTTCTTTGGAGAAACGTCTAAATCTTTCGCCTGTTTTTGAATTGAATTGTTTGTCGTGGAACTGTAGTAGTTCTCTGTATAGTCTGGATAGCAACCCTTAGATGATATTCAAATAGTTTCTGTATAGTATGTCTTTTCATTTTCTTAATAAAATCCTTTGATGCGCAAAAGTTGTAAATTTTGATAAAGGCCAATTTACCAATATTTTTCTCTTTTTCCTTAAATTTTGGTGTCCTAAGAAACTATTGCCAAATCCAAGGTCATGAAGATTTTTCTTTATACTTTCTTCTAAAAGTTTCATAGTTTAGATCTTAAAGTCACTGATCTATTTTTTGTATATGATGTGAGGTAACAGGCCACCTCCATTCTTTCACAGGTCAATTTCTAGTTGTCTCAGTACCATTTGTTGAAGAGACTATTTTTTATCCCACAGAATTATCCTGGCAACTTATTGGAACTCAGTTGGTCATAGATGTATGGTTTTTATTTCTAGACTCTCAATTTTATTACATTGGTCTATATGTCCATCTTTATGCCAGTACAGACTGTTTTGATTACTATAGCTATGCTGTAAGTTTTGATATTGGGGAAGTGTGAATCTTCCAGCCCTCTTCTTTTTCAATATTGGTTTGGCTATTCTTCAGCATTTTCCACATGAATTTCAGGATAAGCTTTTCCATCTTGTACAAAAGGCTACTAGTACTTTGGTAGGGTCTGCATTTAATCTGTTAGATTGCTTTGGGTGGTATTGATATTTAAATAATATTAAGGCTTTCGATCCATGAACAAGTGATGTCTTTTCACTTTTTTAGATCTTATTTAATTTCTTTTAGCAATGTTTTGTAGTTTTCAGTGTACAAGTCTTATATCTCTTTGGTTAAATTTATTTAAAAGTGTTTTATTCTTTTAGAGACTTGTAAGAATTTACTAAATTCTTTTTTAAAAATTTCATTGCTGGTGTATAGAAACACAACTGATTTTGCAGTTTATATTATACCCTGCAACTTTGTTGAATTCACTTATTCTAGTTGTTCTTTTGTGGATTCTTTGGATTTTCTATACAGGATCATGCCATTTGTCAACAGGGATAGTTTTACTTCTTTTCCATTTTTAATGCCTTTTATTTCTTGCCTGATTTCTCTGGCCAGAACTTCCAGTGCAATATAGAATACAGGTGGTAAAAACAGGCATCCTTGTCTTGTTCTGGATCTTAAGGAGGAAAATTTTTATCTTTCATCATTGAGTAGACTCTTGTCTGAGTTTTTCAGGAATTCCCTGTGATGTTTTAAGGAAGTTCCCTTCCAATTCTAGTTTTCTGAATGTTTTTACCATGAGGGGATATTCAATTTTATGAAATGGTTTTTCAGTATCAATTGAGATGTATCTGTGTAATTTTTTTTCTTTTATTCTATTAATGCTGTTTTTACATCTTTCATTTTCTTCTGTTGAAACATCCTTGCATTTCTGGGATAAATCCCACTTGGTCATGGTACATAATCCTTTTAACATGCTATTGAATTCTGTTTGCTAATATGGTGTTAAATTTTTTGTATGCACATTCATAAGGGAAGTTGGTTTCTAATTTCATTGTGGTGTTGTCTAGCTTTGAAGTTAGGGTGATGTTGGTGTCATAGAATGAATTAGGAAATGTTCCCCTCTCTTGTATTTTTTTTGGAAGAGTTTGAGAAAGATTGGTGTCAATTCTCTAAATATTTGGTAGAATTCACCAGTGAAGACATCTCATGCTGTACTTTCCTTTGTCAGCAAGTTTTTGAGTACAGATTCAATATCTTTATTTATTATAGCTATGTTGAGATTTTCTTCTTGAGTCAGTTTTGATACTTCATGTGTTTCTAGGAATTTGCCAATTTCATCTAGGTTAATGTTGGTTTACAATTGTTCAAAGTATTCACTTACCCTCATTTCCGTAAGGTTGATAGTAATGGCCCCACTTTCATTTTGATTTTAATTATTTGCATTTTCTCTTCTTTTTTCTAGGTAAAGATTTGTTAATTTGTTGGTTTTCAAAGAACCAGTTTCTGGTGTTGTTGATTATTGTTTTTCTATTCTCTATTTAGTTTGTCTTCTCTTTAATCTTTATTATTTCCTTACTTCTGCTAGCTTTGGGCTTAATTTGGTCTTCTTTTCCAGTTTGTTGAAGTATAGAGATGGGTTATTGATTTGAGATCTTACTTTTTTTAACATAGGCATTACAGCTACAAATTTCCCTCTGATCTATGTCTTTGGTGTAACCTACAAATTTTGCTTTTAACTTTAATATGTCTCAAAGTATTTCAAATTTCACTTGTGATTTCCTCTTTGTGACCCATTTGGTTGTTTACAAAGTTGCAGTTTAATTTCCAAATTTAATGAATTTCCCAATTTTACTGATTTCTAGTTTCATCCCGCTGTGGTTAGAGAAAAAAAAATTTGTATAATTTTATTCTTTGTAAATTTATTGAGACTTGTTTTGTGGCCTGAAATGTGTTCTATCCTTGAGAATGTTCCATGTGCACTTGAGTATGTATTCTATTGTTATGTGGATTACTGTGTCTGTTAATGCTAGTTGATTTATAGTGTTATTTGAGTCCTCTATTTCCTGATCTCCTGCCTAGATTTTCTATCCACTATTGAAAGCAGACTATTGAATTCTTCAACTATTATTATAAAACTATCTAATTTTCTCCTTCAATTCTGTCAATGTTTGCTTCATATATTTTGGACTCTGCTGTTTGGTGAACATTTGTTTGCAATTGTTATATCTTCTCACCAAAATGATTCTTTTATTCTTCTTTGTTTCTTGTAACAGTTTTTTCACTTAAGGTCTACTTTGTCTAATATTAACATTGCCATACAAGCTCTCTTTTGGTTATTCATGCATGGAGTCTTTTTCCATCCTTTTAATTTCAACTTATATGTGTTTCTGGATGTAAAATGACTCTCTTGTAGATAACATAGAGTTAGATTATATATTTTTAATCTATTCTGAAAATCTCTTTTAATTGGTAAGTTTAATCCATTTACATTTAAATCAATTACTGATATGGAAGCACTTCTGCTAATTTTCTATATTTGTTTTTCAGAATATCTTTTGTTGTTCATGAATTGCTCCCATACTGCCTTCTATCATGTTTCATTAATTTCTTCCCAGTATATCTCCTTCCATA
The DNA here is from genome assembly GCF_022837055.1 of Prionailurus viverrinus. NCBI lineage: Eukaryota > Metazoa > Chordata > Mammalia > Carnivora > Felidae > Prionailurus > Prionailurus viverrinus. The sequence goes on from NC_062569.1 coordinate 92,518,671, forward strand.
TTTCCTTTTCTATATATTTTTTTTAGTTATTAATGGTTATACTAGTGGTTACAAATTTATACCAATGTCTCTTGAATTGATTCCAACTTAGTTTCAATAGCATACAAAACTCTGTTTCTATAAATGTCCATCACCTGCCCTTATATTGTTGTCTCCATATCTTTATTCATTACATGCACATTAAAGATTTATAATTAGTTTTATATGCTTGACTCTTAAATCATGTAAGAAATAAAAAGGAGTTAAAAACCAAAAATATAATAATATTGGTTTTTATATCTACCTATGTAGTTACCTTTACCATTGTTCTTTATTTCTTTATATGTCTTCAAGCTACTGTCAAATGTCCTTTCATTTCAGCCTATAGGACTCCCTTTGGTATTTCTTATAGGGTGGGTCTACTAGTGATGAACTCTCTTTGCTTTTGTGTCTGGCAATGTCTTAGTTTCTCTTTAATTTTTGAAGGAAAGTTTTGCCATATATCTGAAATTCTTTTTTGACAGTTTTCCCCCCCAGAATTTTAAATATGTCATCCCATTGCATCTGGCCTCTTTGGTTTCTAATGTGGATTTGACTTTTAAACTTATTGAGAATTTCTTTTTTTTTAATTTTTAAAAATGTTTTATTTACTTTTGAGAGAGACAGAGTATGAGTGGGGAGAGGCAGAGAGAGACGGAGACTCAGAATCTGAAGCAAGCTCCAGGCTCTGAGCTGTTGGCACAAAGCCCCATGCAGGGCTTGAACCCATGAACCATGAGATCATGACCTGAACCAAAGTCAGATGCTTAACCAACTGAGCCAGCAAGGTGCCCCTTAACTTATTGAGGATTTCTTATTCATAATGAGTCACTTCTTTCTTGCTGCTTTTAAGATCCTCTCTTTGTAAAGTGATTATTATGCACCCCTGTGTGAATCTCTTTGAGTTTATTATATTTGGGATTTAAAGGATTTCTTGCATGTGTAGCTTATATCTTTCTTCAAGTTTGAGAAGTTTTCAGCTATTATTTCTTCAAATATTCTTTTTTATCCCTTTTATCTTCTCTTCTTCTGGTATTCCCATAATATGTTGGCATGCTGAGTGATGTCTGACAAGTCCCTTAGTCTCTGTTCATTTTCCATTGTTTTCTTTTTGCTTCTCCAAATTGATAATTTCAATTGTGCTATGTTCAAGTTGGCCAGTTTCCTCTGCCTACTCAAATCTGCTGTTGAACCTTTCTGGTGAGTTTTTCATTTTAGCTATTGTAATTTTAGCTCTAGAATTTCTACTTGGTTCCTTTTTATAATTTCTGTTTCTTTATTGATGGTCTCTATTTGTTCATTATTATCCAAGATTCTTTTTATTTCAAATTTTTATTTAAATTCCAGTTAGTTACATACACTGCAATAATAGTTTCAGGAGTAGAATTCAGTGATCCATCACTTACGTACAGTACCCAGTGCTCATCATAACAAGTAGTCCTCCTTAATATCCATCACCCATCTAGCACACCCCTCCACCTACCTCTCTGTATCAACCCTGTTTGTTCTCTACCTTTAAGAGTCTCTCTGGTTGTTCCCGTCTCTCTTTTCCCCTCTCCCATATGTTCATCTGTTTTGTTTCTTAAATTCCACATCTAAGTGAAATCATATGATATCTGTCTTTCTCTGACTGACTTATTTCACTTACATAATACACTCTAGCTCTACCCACTTTGTTGTAAATGGCAAGATTTCATTCATATTGATCTCCAAGTAACATTCCATTGCACATATATACCACATCTTCTTCACGCATTCATCAGTTGATGAACATCTGGGCTGTTTCCATAATGTGGCTATTGTTGATAATGCTGCTTTAAACATCAGGGTGCATGTGTCCCTTCATATCAGTATTTTTGTATACTTTGAGTAAATACCTAGTAGTGCAATTGCTGGGTTGTAGGGTAGTTCTATTTTTAATTTTTTGAGGAAACCTCCATACTGTTTTCCAGAGTGGCTGCACCAGCTTGCATTCCTACCAGCAGTGCAAAAGAGATCCTCTTTCTCTGCATCCTTGTCAACATCTGTTGTTGCCTGAATTGTTAATGTTAGCCATTCTGACAGGTGTGAGGTGGTATCTCATTGTGGTTTTGATTTGTATTTCCCTGATGATGAGTGATGTTGAGCATTTTCATGTGTCAGTTGGCCACCCGGATGTCTTCTTTGGAAAAGTCATGTCTTTTGCCCATGTCTTCACTGGATTATTTGTTTTTTGGGTGTTGAGTTCTGTAAGTTCTTTATAGATTTTGGATACTAACGCTTTATCTGATATGTCGTTTGCAAATATCTTCTCCCATTCTGTCAGTTGCCTTTTAGTTTTGCTGATTGTTTCCTTCCCTGTGCAGAAGCTTTTTATTTTGATGGGGTCCCAATAGTTCATTTTTTTGTTTCCCTTGCCTCCAGAGATGTGTTGAGTAAGAAGTTGCTGTAGCCAAGGTCGAAGAGGTTTTTGCCTGCTTTCTCCTCGAGGATTTTGATGGCTTCCTGTCTTACATTCAGATATTTCATCCATTTTGAGTTTATTTTTGTGTATGGTGTAAGAAAGTGATGCAGGTTCATTTTTCTGCATGTTGCTGTCCAGTTTTCCCGGCACCACTTGTTGAAGAGACTGTCTTTATTCCATTGGACATTCTTTCCTGCTTTGTCAAAGATTAGTTGGCCATATGTTTGTGGATCCATTTCTGGGTTCTCTATTCTGTTCCATTGATCTGAGTGTCTGTTTTTGTGCCAGTACCATACTGTCTTGATGATTAGAGCTTTGTAGTATAGCTTGAAGTTTGGGATTGTGATGCCTCCTGCTTTGGTTTTCTTTTTCAAGATTGCTTTGGCTATTTGGGGTCTTTTCTGGTTCCATACAAATTTTAGGAGTTTGTTCTAGCTACTTGTTGGTTTTCATTCACGTCTTCAATGTATGCAGAAGCACTCTGCATTTGAAGTCACATAATCCTGATGCCAGCAAAATATTGTTGATATGCCAGTCCAAACTGAGGACCATTGAATGAATTAGCTTCTAATATGTTTGCTTACTCACTTGCCATTTTCATACTCAAGTAATAAACAGAAATGAATTGTGTTTCACTATCCACAGCATATTTGTTCTCTAGAGGGGACCACTTCACAAAAATGGCAGCATAATTAATTCACCAGGGTTAGCTTCCAGACACCATCTTTCTCACTCCTGAAAATACCAATGTAGTCACTCTTGAAAGACAAATAAGTATCTGCAATGTGTTTATTGTGTCCCTGGAGTTCATGAGCCAGTTTACCCACTGGTTCCCATTCTTCCTATAGATATAAACTTTGTGGTTATTTTGGCCAAGAACAATCTGAGTATGACCCCTATTCCATGCATGACAAGTGACTGGCTCTAGTAAAAAGTTGTTGCAAAGACAATATTCTTGATGTTTTCAAAAGGTATAAAGCTAGGGTCAGGGCAGTCCTGAGTCTCAAAATGGAGAATTAAAAGACACTGGTCTGAAAATGGAGAATTAGAACAGACCCTGTTCTACTCTGTCACTTTTATAGTGGGTTGTATCTTCTGCTGCTGCTTTTTGTAGACACTTTTACTATATTGTCTGTGTTTTCTTATTTAGTTTTATATGTTTTATCCTTTTAATTTTTGACATTTTAGGGTATTTTACCTTTTTTCTAGTGGTTATCTTGAGGATGTATTCTTCTTCTTAAGTTGCTATCTATGCATAATAACAATTTATTTCCCCTTATGAAAAGTGAAATTAGTGTAATGCTTCTTCCTCTACTTGTCTTTGTTCTCATATTACCACCAATTCGCCACTGTTGTTTGTAGCTTTACACTTAAATAAATTAAATAATCACTACAGTTCTTTGAGCATGGCCTCTCCGTGCATCTTTTCATTGGCTGGAGATCATCTTGTAGTAGATATTTTTAAAGGGCTTATGGGGGCCTGTGTTTCATTTATAATATCCTATGGTGCATATACAACAATATATTCATAATACTATCAGCCAGTCCCTGAATTATGTACATTCCTTGAATTCTATAAAATTCATTTTTCGGTTTTCTTAATTTTAGTTTTAATTAAAAAATTTTTTTAAATGTATATTTTATTTTTGAGAGAGAGGGACAGAGTGCAAGCAAGGGAGGTGCAGAGAGAGAGGGAGACACAGAATCCAAAGCAGGCTCCAGGCTCTAGGCTGTCAGCACAGAGCCCGACTCCAGCTTGAACCTATGGACCACAAGATCATGACCTGAGTGGAAGTTGGATAATCAATCAAGTGAGCTACCCAGGCTCTCCCATTTTTAGGTTTAAAAAAAAAAGTTTATTTATTTTGAGAGAGACAGGGAGAGCGAGAGTGGGGGAGGAGTAGAGATAGAGGGAGAGCGAGAATCCCAAGCAGGCTCGGCGCTGTGAATGCAGAAGCTAACACAGGGCTCCATCTCACAAACTGTGAGATCACGACCTGAGCCATTATCAAGAGTCTGATGCTTAACTGACTGAGCCACCCAGGCACCCCATTTTTAGGTTTTTAATTCAAAATATTGTCAGGAAAGAGAAAGGTCTATTTTTGGTTAAAAATGAGAAACAAGATAGCTTTTCATTAAATGTAAAAATGTTAGGTATAAAGCAATTAGCCATGAATCTGGCAGATATGTCATAAAATGCTAACTACTTAAGGGTTCTAACTGCATAAATATACAATGTATGAGGTTTTTACTGCTCTTATTATTATTTTACTGTTACTGTTATACTGTTCTTTAGTTAAGGATTATTATAACAAAGAAGTTACACTAGTATCTACAGCTCTCCAATGCATTGTTTTTACCTTTGTCTTCACTAAATAGCTCATACACACCATCACTAATACCTTGATATAGATAAATGTTATTAGTTTCTAACTGCTCACTGAATGGTTAAAATGGATGTCCCTGTAGCACTCTAACTCATTCTCCTTTCCTCTCAAACCAGGCATTCTCCATGAAAGCTATTCTCAACATTTTGTAGTCATTCTTGATTACTTCTATGTCCTATGCATTACCAACCTTGTTCTACCCACTGTTTATAATCTCATCAGTTGTAAAGTTTCCCATGGTGACTGCTTCTCCATTTTTGTTGTTGTTGTTATTGTTGTTGTTGTTACTCTACTTTAGGCTCTCATTTGGCCTACTACAATAGCTTCTTAAACATGTTCCTCCTTCAGTAATGGATTACATACTACTGGAAAATACTCTTCCTAAAGTATGTTACAACCAACCCAGGTATATTTTAAAGCCAAGGTTTTATGTGGAAGAATTTACATTTTTCCTTGTTCAGAAGCCTTATGATTTTTTTTCCTGGAAATTTCATTTTTTAAATGAAATTATATTGACAGTATACTTAGAAGTAGAAATTAGAAGTAGAAATTTAATGAAGTTTTATTGTGAATCCTTTTAAATGTAAAAAATCTTTTAGTAAACTGAAAAGCACTTGACAATTTTATGAGTTTCCATAATTCACCTTTGCTTAAAGTATGTGAGAGAATAGTGAGAATGAAGCTATTGGGAGGGAGATAACTGGAGATTTTGAGAGACTAACATTTGTAGAAATTGTTTATTATATTAATAGCAACTATGCTAAATGATCTCCAGATGAGAATTATAACCAAGAGCTTTCTTTGCTTTTACCAATAAATATAGAAGTGGGCTGGGAATCACCTTACTCCATTTGTAAAGTGGGAACAATATCAACTACACTATCTTGGGTAATATGTCCAAATCCTATAGTATCTGACACTGTAGGAAGTCAATAAATGGAACTATAATGTTAATTCTTCTTCTGATGTCAATTACAATGGTATAATACCAATTCACAACAATTTCGTTAATATTGAACTATTAGTAATACCTAATAGGTTAGTGCCTTGCGTTTAAAAAACATGAGTTAATCGAATTCATACAAGATTATATGTAACTAGATTTTAAATGTAATAAGCTATTTGTTGTCTAACAGTTATTTAATTTAGATACAATGAGGTGAGCTATGTGAATATGCTCTAGAGAATCAAATAAAATAATGTATGTGAAGCAGCTTTGTAAACTCTAAAAAATAATGCAGAGGCTAATTATTGTATTTTGTTATTTTACCCATGACATTAGTAGGACTTAATGGTATGGCTTTAAGTTAGAATAAAGGAGATAAAAATAAAGGTAATGAAATTAAAAAAAAAACAAAAACCTATGCCAGAACAAGTAGATAAAAGTTCTGAAGGCCTATTTAATAAAAGCCTTATTTATTTCAGTTTGAATCATGTAAAAGGCTGTGACCACCACAAAAAAATAAGCTAAAAGTGAATCAAATTTTCTGTAACTTTTCTAAAATAATAATAATTAAAAAAAGCCAGGGCTCCATTTTTTTAATGTACCAGACATTTTTTGTTGTTATTAAATAGCATTAATTCTAAATAATATTAATGTACAGAATAGGGAAAATAATTCCAGGAAAGAATGATACTCATTTACATGATTACTTTCACAAAGGGTAGGGATCATATGCATGATTATTCGTTGTTCAAAAATATTTTCATGCTAAAAATAAATGAAACATTATATATCTAGGTGTGTGATGATTTATAAAACACAATTTTGTAAAATGATTGTTAACAAACAGAATGTTGAATGCTGCCAACAGAACTGTTTGGTGATTTTTGAGAAAGCCTTTTTGGAAATTCATCAAACACTGCCATCTAGGAAACTTGTTATTCATGGACCGGTTGGTAAAAATGTTCAGCCAAATGAATATAAGAAAGCTTAAAATTGTTGGCATACCATACCAAGATCAGCCTTAAGATCTGTTGGCAGACTTAACTTTCTTGATCCTTTAACTGAAACAACAGAAAAAGGAAAAAGGCAGATGTTAATTATATTAAAGAGGAGTGTGGGGGAACAGTATGTCTTATATATAATTATTAAATCCTAATGAGCGTTATATTTAGTGAGCATGTATAGAAGCAGAAATATTGTTTGATGTTAGTTTGTTGTCATTCAGTAGTAATTGTTTAATATGCAAACAGAAACATGACAAAAGCAATTGTTCTTATAGTAGATAATTCAGTATATCTTTGCATAGTTTTTTTTCATATGTGGCATTAGAAGTGATTTTTTGTTTAATTTGGGAAGGACCAAAAATCCATATTGGATAAATCTAATAGGTAAAGAAATATGGCAACAAATGTATGAGCTCCTATCATAAATAACTGATAAGAGTAAAAACAGATGGTAAAACCTGTCAACATTTTTTTGAAATAGAAAATTCTATTTTATAGATGTATATATGATATGGTCAAGGAAATTTTGCCATGGAAGTGGCAGATGAAATGACTTCAATATTGACTAGTACAATGTTAAATTCAATAGATAAGAAAATTTTGAAAATAAAAAAATATTTGAAAATGAATTATATTATAAACAAGCTATCAGAAAATGTTTGAATAAACCAAGAAAACACCTATAATTTATTTAAAAAATTTCCTCATTATTTGTCGGCTAATAAAAATTTTACACTGGGTATCTCAAAATATTTAACTAGAATGCATGTTATTATAAAAAGAATGCATAAAAGAAATCATGTTACACATCTTTTCTGTCACTTAAGACTTTAAGAGTCTAGTTGATGTCATCAATTATACCCTCTAAGTGATTTTTCTTTACAAATAGGAAAGCTATTTTATTTTTAATTTATTTTTAAAGTTTATTCATTTTGAGAGGGAGTGCATGCACAAACGGGGGAGGGGCAGAGACAGAGAGGGAATGAGAGAGAATCCCAAGCAGGCTCTACACTGCCAATGCAGAGTCTGACATGGGGCTCTAACCCACAAATGGTGAGATCACGACCTGAGCCAAAACCAACAGTCTGATGCTCAATGGACTGAGCCACCCAGGTGCTCCAGAAAGTTATTTTACAATAAAGATGCAGGATGATGAAGTAGAAAGAATACTCCATTTAAAATCAGAAAACCTGGCTCACAAATTTCTGAATTTTGCCACCTATAAGTTTGAAAAAAAAAATCCCTTTTTCAACTTGTAACTTATTTTTTTTTTAATTTAACATTTTATTTTTATTTTATTTTTTTTTTATGAAATTTATTGACAAATTGGTTTCCATACAACACCCAGTGCTCATCCCAAAAGGTGCCCTCCTCAATACCCATCACCCACCCTCTCCTCCCTCCCACCCCCCATCAACCCTCAGTTTGTTCTCAGTTTTTAAGTCTCTTATGCTTTGGCTCTCTCCCATTCTAACCTCTTTTTTTTTTTTTTTCCTTCCCCTCCCCCATGGGTTCCTGTGAAGTTTCTCAGGATCCACATAAGAGTGAAACCATATGGTATCTGTCTTTCTCTGTATGGCTTATTTCACTTAGCATCACACTCTCCAGTTCCATCCACGTTGTTACAAAAGGCCATATTTCATTTTTTCTCATTGCCACGTAATATTCCATTGTGTATATAAACCACAATTTCTTTATCCATTCATCAGTTGATGGACATTTAGGCTCTTTCCATAATTTGGCTATTGTTGAGAGTGCTGCTATGAACATTGGGGTACAAGTGGCCCTATGCATCAGTGCTCCTGTATCCCTTGGATAAATTCCTAGCAGTGCTATTGCTGGGTCATAGGGTAGGTCTATTTTTAATTTTCTGAGGAACCTCCACACTGCTTTCCAGAGCGGCTGCACCAATTTGCATTCCCACCAACAGTGCAAGAGGGTTCCCGTTTCTCCACATCCTCTCCAGCATCTAGAGTCTCCTGATTTGTTCATTTTGGCCACTCTGACTGGCGTGAGGTGATACCTGAGTGTGGTTTTGATTTGTATTTCCCTGATAAGGAGCGACGCTGAACATCTTTTCATGTGCCTGTTGGCCATCCGGATGTCTTCTTTAGAGAAGTGTCTATTCATGTTTTCTGCCCATTTCTTCACTGGGTTATTTGTTTTTCGGGTGTGGAGTTTGGTGAGCTCTTTATAGATTTTGGATACTAGCCCTTTGTCCGATATGTCATTTGCGAATATCTTTTCCCATTCTGTTGGTTGCCTCTTAGTTTTGTTGGTTGTTCCTTTGCTGTGCAGAAGCTTTTTATCTTCATAAGGTCCCAGTAATTCACTTTTGCTTTTAATTCCCTTGCCTTTGGGGATGTGTCGAGTAAGAGATTGCTACGGCTGAGGTCAGAGAGGTCTTTTCCTGCTTTCTCCTCTAAGGTTTTGATGGTTTCCTGTCTCACATTCAGGTCCTTTATCCATTTTGAGTTTATTTTTGTGAATGGTGTGAGAAAGTGGTCTAGTTTCAACCTTCTGCATGTTGCTGTCCAGTTCTCCCAGCACCATTTGTTAAAGAGGCTGTCTTTTTTCCATTGGATGTTCTTTCCTGCTTTGTCAAAGATGAGTTGGCCATACGTTTGTGGGTCTAGTTCTGGGGTTTCTATTCTATTCCATTGGTCTATGTGTCTGTTTTGGTGCCAATACCATGCTGTCTTGATGATGACAGCTTTGTAGTAGAGGCTAAAGTCTGGGATTGTGATGTCTCCTGCTTTGGTCTTCTTCTTCAAAATTCCTTTGGCTATTCGGGGCTTTTTGTGGTTCCATATGAATTTTAGGATTGCTTGTTCTAGTTTCCAGAAGAATGCTGGTGCAATTTTGATTGGGATTGCATTGAATGTGTAGATAGCTTTGGGTAGTATTGACATTTTGACAATATTTATTTTTCCAATCCATGAGCAGGGAATGTCTTTCCATTTCTTTAAATCTTCTTCAATTTCCTTCATAAGCTTTCTATAATTTTCAGCATACAGATCCTTTACATCTTTGGTTAGATTTATTCCTAGGTATTTTATGCTTCTTGGTGCAATTGTGAATGGGATCAGTTTCTTTATTTGTCTTTCTGTTGCTTCCTTGTTAGTGTATAAGAATGCAACTGATTTCTGTACATTGATTTTGTATCCTGCAACTTTGCTGAATTCCTGTATCAGTTCTAGCAGACTTTTGGTGGAGTCTATCGGATTTTCCATGTATAATATCATGTCATCTGCAAAAAGCGAAAGCTTGACTTCATCTTTGCCAATTTTGATGCCTTTGATTTCCTTTTGTTGTCTGATTGCTGATGCTAGAACTTCCAGCACTATGTTAAACAGCAGCGGTGAGAGTGGGCATCCTTGTCGTGCTCCTGATCTCAGGGAAAAAGCTCTCAGTTTTTCCCCGTTGAGGATGATGTTAGCTGTGGGCTTTTCATAAATGGCTTTTATGATCTTTAAGTATGTTCCTTCTATCCCGACTTTCTCAAGGGTTTTTATTAAGAAAGGGTGCTGGATTTTGTCGAAGGCCTTTTCTGCATCGATTGACAGGATCATATGGTTCTTCTCTTTTTTTTTGTTAATGTGATGTATCACGTTGATTGATTTGCGAATGTAGAACCAGCCCTGCATCCCAGGAATGAATCCCACTTGATCATGGTGAATAATTCTTTTTATATGCCGTTGAATTCGATTTGCTAGTACCTTATTGAGAATTTTTGCATCCATATTCATCAGGGATACTGGCCTGTAGTTCTCTTTTTTTACTGGGTCTCTGTCTGGTTTAGGAATCAAAGTAATACTGGCTTCATAGAATGAGTCTGGAAGTTTTCCTTCCCTTTCCATTTCTTGTAATAGCTTGAGAAGGATAGGTATTATCTCTGCTTTAAACGTCTGGTAGAACTCCCCTGGGAAGCCATCTGGTCCTGGACTCTTATTTGTTGGGAGATTTTTGATAACCGATTCAATTTCTTCGCTGGTTATGGGTCTGTTCAAGCTTTCTATTTCCTCCTGATTGAGTTTTGGAAGAGTGTGGGTGTTCAGGAATTTGTCCATTTCTTCCAGGTTGTCCAATTTGTTGGCATATAATTTTTCATAGTATTCCCTGATAATTGTTTGTATCTCTGAGGGATTGGTTGTAATAATTCCATTTTCATTCATGATTTTATCTATTTGGGTCATCTCCCTTTTCTTTTGGAGAAGCCTGGCTAGAGGTTTGTCAATTTTGTTTATTTTTTCAAAAAACCAACTCTTGGTTTCGTTGATCTGCTCTACAGTTTTTTTAGTTTCTATATTGTTTATTTCTGCCCTGATCTTTATTATTTCTCTTCTTCTGCTGGGCTTAGGCTGCCTTTGCTGTTCTGCTTCTAGTTCCTTTAGGTGTGCTGTTAGATTTTGTATTTGGGATTTTTCTTGTTTCTTGAGATAGGCCTGGATTGCAATGTATTTTCCTCTCAGGACTGCCTTTGCTGCGTCCCAAAGCGTTTGGATTGTTGTATTTTCATTTTCATTTGTTTCCATATATTTTTTAATTTCTTCTCTAATTGCCTGGTTGACCCACTCATTCGTTAGTAGGGTGTTCTTTAACCTCCATGCTTTTGGAGGTTTTCCAGACTTTTTTCTGTGGTTGATTTCAAGCTTCATAGCATTGTGGTCTGAAAGTAAGCATGGTATAATTTCAATTCTTGTAAACTTATGAAGGGCTGTTTTGTGACCCAGTATATGATCTATCTTGGAGAATGTTCCATGTGCACTCGAGAAGAAAGTATATTCTGTTGCTTTGGGATGCAGAGTTCTAAATATATCTGTCAAGTCCATCTGATCCAATGTCTCATTCAGGGCCCTTGTTTCTTTATTGACCGTGTGTCTAGATGATCTATCCATTTCTGTAAGTGGTGTATTAAAGTCCCCTGCAATTACCACATTCTTATCAATAAGGTTGCTTATGTTTATGAGTAATTGTTTTATATATTTGGGGGCTCCGGTATTCGGCGCATAGACATTTATAATTGTTAGCTCTTCCTGATGGATAGACCCTGTAACTATTATATAATGTCCTTCTTCGTCTCTTGTTACAGCCTTTAATTTAAAGTCTAGTTTGTCTGATATAAGTATGGCTACTCCAGCTTTCTTTTGGCTTCCAGTCGCATGATAAATAGTTCTCCATCCCCTCACTCTCAATCTAAAGGTGTCCTCAGGTCTAAAATGAGTCTCTTGTAGACAGCAAATAGATGGGTCTTGTTTTTTTTATCCATTCTGATACCCTATGTCTTTTGGTTGGCGCATTTAATCCATTTACATTCAGTGTTATTATAGAAAGATACGGGTTTAGAGTCATTGTGATGTCTGTATGTTTTATGCTTATAGTGATGTCTCTGGGACTTTGTCTCACAGGGTCCCCCTTAGGATCTCTTGTAGGGCTGGTTTAGTGGTGACAAATTCCTTCAGTTTTTGTTTGTTTGGGAAGACCTTTATCTCTCCTTCTATTCTAAATGACAGACTTGCTGGATAAAGGATTCTTGGCTGCATATTTTTTCTGTCTAGCACCCTGAAAATCTCGTGCCAATTCTTTCTGGCCTGCCAAGTTTCAAAAGAGAGATCAGTCACGAGTCTTATAGGTCTCCCTTTATATGTGAGGGCACGTTTACCCCTTGCTGCTTTCAGAATTTTCTCTTTATCCTTGTATTTTGCCAGTTTCACTATGATATGTCGTGCAGAAGATCGATTCAAGTTACGTCTGAAGGGAGTTCTCTGTGCCTCTTGGATTTCAATGCCTTTTTCCTTCCCCAGTTCAGGGAAGTTCTCAGCTATTATTTCTTCAAGTACCCCTTCAGCACCTTTCCCTCTCTCTTCCTCCTCTGGGATACCAATTATGCGTATATTATTTCTTTTTAGTGTATCACTTAATTCTCTAATTTTCCCCTCATACTCCTGGATTTTTTTATCTCTCTTTTTCTCAGCTTCCTCTTTTTCCATAACTTTATCTTCTAGTTCACCTATTCTCTCCTCTGCCTCTTCAAGCCGAGCTGTGGTGGTTTCCATTTTGTTATGCATTTCGTTTAAAGCGTTTTTCAGCTCCTCGTGACTGTTCGTTAGTCCCTTGATCTCTGTAGCAAGAGATTCTCTGCTGTCCTGTATACTGTTTTCAAGCCCAGCGATTAATTTTATGACTATTATTCTAAATTCACTTTCTGTTATGTTATTTAAGTCCTTTTTGATCAGCTCATTAGCTGTTGTTATTTCCTGGAGATTCTTCTGAGGGGAATTCTTCCGCTTGGTCATTTTGGACAGTCCCTGGCGTGGTGAGGACCTGCAGGGCACTTCCCCTGTGCTGTGGTGTATAACTGCGTTTGGTGGGCGGGGCCGCAGTCAGACCTGATGTCTGCCCCCAGCCCACTGCTGGGGCCACAGTCAGACTGGTGTGTGCCTTCTCTTCCCCTCTCCTAGGGGCGGGATTCACTGTGGGGTGGTGTGGCTCGTCTGGGCTACTTGCACCCTGCCAGGCTTGTGATGCTGGGGATCTGGCGTATTAGCTGGGGTGGGTAGGCAAGGTGCTCGGGGGCAGGAGGGGCAGGCTTAGATTGCTTCTCCTTAGGTGATCCACTTCAGGAGGGGCCCTGTGGCAGCGGGAGGGAGTCAGATCCGCTGCCGGAGGTTTGGCTCCGCAGAAGCCCAGAGTTGGGTGTTTGCGTGGAGCGAGCAAGTTCCCTGGCAGGAACCAGTTCCCTTTGGGATTTCGGCTGGGGGATGGGCGGGGGAGATGGCGCTGGCGAGCGCCTTTGTTCCCCACCAAACTGAGCTCTGTTGTCAGGGGGCTCAGCAGCTCTCCCTCCCTTTGTCCTCCAGCCTTCCCGCTTTCCGAGCAGAGCTGTTAACTTATGACCTCCCAGACGCTAAGTCGCGCTTGCTGTCGGAACACAGTCCGCCCGGCCCCTCCGCTTTTGCAAGCCAGACTCTGGGGCTCTGCTTGGCCGGCGAGCCGCCCCTCCGCCCCGGCTCCCTCCCGCCAGTCCGTGGAGCGCGCACCGCCTCGCCGCCCTTCCTACCCTCTTCCGTGGGCCTCTCGTCTGTGTTTGGCTCCGGCGACTCAGTTCTGCTAATCCTCTGGCGGTTTTCTGGGTTATTTAGGCAGATGTAGATGGAATCTAAGTGATCAGCAGGACGTGCGGTGAGCCCAGCGTCCTCCTAAGCCACCATCTTGCCGCAACTCCCTCAACTTGTAACTTAATCTTATCCGTCAAATAAATAACATTCTGAATACGATCTTTAGTGTTTCTGATGGAATATGATTGGAATACATTTTTTAATCGGTTTTAGAAAATCTAAATATAACACAAACTTAAATATATTTTTATGTGTCCTGAAATATTACTTATCTCTTGATTTTTTTTCAAACAATCATTTAAAAATTAAAACCCCATTCTTGGGTGCCCGGGTGGCTCAGTCGGTTGAGTGTCTGACTTCAGCTCAGGTCATGATCTCCTGGTCTGTGGGTTTGAGCCCCGCGTCCGGCTCTGTGCTGACAGCTCAGAGCCTGGGGCCTGCTTCGGATTTTATGTCTCCCTCTCTCTACCCCTCCCCCGCTCATGCTGTCTCTCTGTCAAAAATAAATATTAAAAAAAAAATTTAACAAAAATTAAAACCCCATTCTTATTTCACAAGTCATAACAAAATAGGTGGCAAGCTGGATTTGGCCTGTGGGCTGTGGTTTGCTTATTATTAGATGCCATGTTGAACTACTTGTAAAAGGAAATCTAAGTATTATCATTTTAATAAAAATAATAGCAGCTGGCAATTGTTGCTATGATAAAACATTAAAAATAATTCTATTAAGATTAAGGGGCAGGGACTCCTGGAGGCCTCAGTCCATTAGGAACCCACTCTTGATTTCTGCTCAGGTGATGATTTCAGGGTCATGGAATCCAGCCCGGCTCTGGGCTGAGCAAGGAGCCTGCTTGGGGTTCTCTTTTCCTCTGCCTTCTCCCCCACTTGCATGCATGTGTTCTCTCACTCTCTTTCCAAAAAATAAAAAATAAAGAGATTAAGGGGCAATCAGTAAATCAAATTTTAGTAATTTGGGTTTAGAATTAGCACAAGCAAAAATTTATTTATATCAAAATATGGCAAACTAAGTATATGTAATATGCTTCAGAAGAGATTGCAAATATATTTTGTAAATTCCTAATTCAGATGAAGTGAAGGAGTGGGGTGTGTTCACTAATCTTTCATTTAATTTTTTAATAACTAATGTAAGGATTGGTTTCATAATTTATGTCAATTGTTTCTATTTTATTTTTAAATAGGGTATTTCAACATATCTATATAGTATTAATTACTTTAAATGAATTACAGTGATGTTTTCAAAAAGTCGAACAGTCCCTGCTTATTGGTCATAAGCCCAGATGCATACAGGAGGACAATGACCACAATGTCACATGCCTTCCCACTTTCCACTCTTCTTTTTGATGGAAAATTCACTTGTATATTGTGAATTGTATATTCTAGTATCTAACTTAGTCTGTCTTCCAAATCTCCTCCATGTTTTTAGATTCCCCCCTCCATTTTATTACCGGTCTTTTTGGTTTCCTGTAGAAAGCCTGAAAACTGGAGTCCCCTCACAAACCCCAATTTCAATAGTATAACTGAAGGAGTGAAAGAGAATGATTTGGTGGGATTAATTAGGGAAGTTTAATACCAATGTTAATAATTGTTCATGCACAGAATGATTCTCTTCACTTGCCCAAATAAACTTTTTTTGTGGGGGGAGGGGCTCTTTAGTGTCCAGGCTCTTAGTGTCCAGACAACTAGTAAATTCTTACTTGTCCTCCAAGACAGCTCAGAAATCACCTCCTTTTTGAATGCAGCCTCAAATTTAAGGTTTCATCTGGTGCCATTATCTTTACTTTCATAGCATCTTGTGCACATTCCTTTATAACACTTAACACATTTTTTACACTTGATTTTTTTTAATGCTACTATCCATTAACATCCTGAAACTGAGTTCTCCAAAGGTGGGAGGTTGTATTCCCAATACCTAATAAATTACTGACATAGAGTAGGTGTACAATAAGTGTTTGCTGAATGAATGTTGAAAAAAAGCCAATAAAGTCAGAAGGTAGGTGGTGAAGAATTACGCTGAAGAGGGCTAAGCAGAGAGAGAAAGTATGTTCAAGTGTTAGAGAAATATGTCACACATGAACATTTGAGGAATTTGGGTTGGAAGATGAATAAGGCAAGAGGTAGTAACAGGCCTTTAGTCTTGCAAATGTACAGGATAAAAACCTTTGCAATGTTCCCCTGGGAATGTGCCTCTCTGAATTGGTACATTTTTACTGTTCTCTAAGCTAAAGCATATGCACAGCAGAGAAAACGGTAAATAGAAACTTCTCACGACTCACTGGCTTAGCACATTACACAAAAAAGAGAGAAAGAGAATCTTGGCTCCCAGGAATCTTAGAGGTCATCTAGTCAAATATCCTATTCAATGAAAGTATTTCTCCTACAACATTCTTGATATCCTATCTATTTGAATAGTTCTGATTGAAACCTTTAAAGGTAGAAAAAGAAATCCAATTTGGGGTTGCTATATTGCTACAAAATTTCCTTCTATGTGAGCTCAAACTATTTTCCTTTACCATTTGTAATTGTCCCAGTTCCGGCCTCTAGAGCAATAAAGAATAAATGATTCTTGCTCTCATATGTCAGATCTTAAAGCCTCTGCAGAGACTTAGGGGCCATCTCCAGGTACTCCGAACAGATAGGCAGGAATTTTTATTTTAAGATGGTGATACTGATGCAAAGAGGTTGGTAGATCACATTTTGAGAAATAACATTTTATGGTTTTATGAACATTAACCTATGGGACTTTCATTCAGGAACCTTCCACAAGAAGTATTTCCTGAGATGCACCCTAGATTTTTCATATGAGACACCATTTGTCCTAGTTGTTAAATTAGATGTATATACAGTTACAGATAGATACATAGATATTCATAACACTTTTATGATCTTTAAAAATTGATTATTATATTCATTTTCAAGTTAACAGGTGCTTTTGGTTCCATTGAGTTAAGTAAAAAAAAACAAAAATTTTGTCATCTCTATTTTCGATCTTACATTTTCTAAATTTTAATTGGTCTTTTTTCCCCTCTGTAAAGTTCCATAAAGACTTTTTGCTTTTCTCCTATGCAGGTTTCCTGTTTTTTAGATGAAGCGAAGTCCAGTGATCCAGAACACAAGTGACCTGGATTCATATCATTTGCCAGGTGATATGGACTCAACCATTTGCCAGGTGAGTGAGTGACGCTGGGGTAGTAGTTACTTAATCTCAGGAAGAGTATGTTTCCCTTTCTCTGTAAAATGGAAATAATAATAGTCCCTACTTCATAGGGATCTCTATCAGCATTAATTAAGTGAATATGTGTAATGCATTTAGCATGGTGTGGTATCTAATAAGAATCCAGTGTTAGCTATTAATTTCATTATTAGTTGACAAGAAAATATTGTTTCTCTGTGGTATTCTATATCAGAAATGACTTGTCTGGGCAATGTGTTGTATTTAAAATCTGGTACCTAGGATTAAACATTGCACATTGGGATAGTCTCCAATTGTATATAGCACTATTATTTGTTTGCTCTGCACAGTAGTACTTCCTAAGAGTCCACTGCTCTTTTCAATAGTAATGCCATACACTTAATTCATAATGGGCTTATTTTCCATGAAAATCTCTTTAAATCATGTTGTGCATTCTCTTCTAGAGTACTATTTTTAATCCTTCACACTTTGAAAAACTGCTTATCTTGGCTCACTGACAGTAACACAGCAAACAGTGACATAGGTAATCCACCTGCAGGGCAGGGACTATTGCTGCACCAAGTGTTAGACTTAAAACAGTTTGATTTCTTATTATCTTAATTCTTTTAGGTTCTGGGCAAATTGTCAGGAAACTCTTGTCCCTTTAACATGTTATGGCATACACTTTTGAAAAAAAAACCCAGAAAATTCATGAATGTACACTAAAAAAGTGAATTTTATCCTATATAAATTGTATCTCAATAAAACTGAATTTAAAAAATTCATAGAAAATTATCCCCACAGAAAGGGTTATTCACTCACCTAATCACATCTATCACCTCTGACTTATCTAGAAAATATCAGGTAGGATGGCATAAGAGACCAAAGATGATGCAAATGAATGAAATAATTGACTGATGGCAAAATACATAGTAATATATATAAATTCAGCCCTAAAGTTCAGGTGATGGCCTAAAACAGCACCAGATTATAAACTTTTGCAAGACTATTTATCTCTATTCTAGAATTTCTGCCTCCAGGCTCACTTACAATAATAGGTGGAGTAGTCTGATAGCTTACCGTAGCTTATGCCAGAATGAGGTAGTATGTTCAGGCCTAAATAAGAGCAGAACTTCAGGCACTACAATACTATTTTAACTAGGGGGCTTCATGCATCATTAATGTATCAAATCCTTCAATCACTTGTTATATTCACGTGCTTTTTTCCTAACTCCTAATTCAAGTCAAAGTCAATGGAAAGAGCAGCCTGGCTCATCAGAGATATGTTGTATTGGCCTCAACTCTCAGAACAAATTCTTAACTATAGAGAGCAAACTGATGGTTACCAGAGGAAAGGTGGGCAGGGGGATGGGTAAAATAGGTGATAGGGATTAAGAAATACACTGGTGATGAGCATGAGTGTGGCATGGGAGTGCTGAATCACTATATTGTACACCTGAAACTAATATTATACTATATATTAACTAAATGGAATTTAAGTAAACACTTGAAAAAATAACACATAAAAAAAAGAACCTCTTGGGGTGCCTGAGTGGCGCAGTTTGTTAAGCATCCAACTTGGCTCAGGTCATGATCTCACGGTCTGTGTCAGGCTCTGTGTTGACAGCTTGGAGCCTGAAGCCTGCTTCAGAGTCTGTGTCTCCCTCTCTCTACACCCCTTGCCCGCTTACACTCTGTCTCTGTCTCTCTCTCAAAAATAAACATTAAAAAAAAAAAAAAAAAAAAAAAAAAGAACCTCAGGTCCTTAATTCCACAGCTGAATCAAAATTTTTGGAACAAAACAAACCCTGAGTCAGTCTGAATGTGGCTTACTACTTTAATGGGAAATAAAATACAGAGATAGGCTAGAAATTTCTAATTGAAAGATTCTGATTAGTTGTTTCTTGGTTAGAAACAACTGGATTGACTTTTTGATTTCCAATGAAAGATTTCTATTTGATAACTTGGCTAAAGATATCATGGTAGGAAATGACAGGTAAGTTCAAATTTCTCTGACTCCAAAGCTTTGCCCTTTCCAGTAAGCAACATAATATGTATGATATATGTATGATACAGAAGATACCACTTGTGTGGCCTAGATGTCTTCTGCAAAATAAATAAATCTAACGATAAATTAAAAGTTGTTTAGATTGAAATGTTTATAAAATTTATCTGTGTATTGATTCATTCACTGACTAGTTGGAACAAAGTAACAAATTTCATTTGTCTGTATCTTCCCTAAGCCAGAAACTAAGATAAAACAAAAATACCTGCTATGTATATAGGTACAGTTCAAACACATATGCGCAATTTTGGAGTCACCATCCATGGTAGAGCACTGAAAGGCCTACATGCCTCTATATTACTCCCCCTGCCCTCACCTTTTTAGGAAGTTGCTAAGGCATATCCAGGCAAAGAAGTATCTTTATTAAAATTTTCCTCAGCATAAAAAAATGTTTAACGTCATGACTTCACTTTTCTTACAATATCAATATATATATATATCCTATTTCTACCTGGACAGTGTTAATGAATCAGTAACTTGTTATTAGTGTTGTATGAATGAGAGTTAAAAGATTGGGAAACTTTACTTCTGTTCTTATCTACCTTGAATTATAAATCCCAGAGAGAACTAGTTTCTTCAACATACTTTTTTAATAGGAGGACAAATAATTTGGGATCAGAGGAACTTGAAGTCTGAAGATATGAGTTGGTTTAGACTAAGTCATTTATTATTAGCAGGGTTATCTTGAGCAAGTTATGAAATTTTTCCTTAGTCATAATTTCTTCAGAGTTGCTGTAGGATTGAATAAGATAATACATATGAAAATACTTAGTTTGCTTTAAAGTACTATACCAACATTGATTACAATTTTTAGCAAACAAGGCTTGATAAATTCAAATGTGATAATTTGTTGATTTTACGCACTATAAAACTAAAAACTATTTTTGTATTTAGCTTTTCCTGGAACTTAAATGGTAAACTATAGTTCTAATGTTTCATGCAAAGTATATTTCTTAAGTTCTTTTGAATTTCTTTGTTAAAACATTCTCTTCATAGCAATTTTGTCACTGCTTGCCTATGTTTTAATTTCAGTTGTGATTAGTTTTTTGCAATTTTCATATTTCTTTTTTTCATTTTATTAATGAAACGAGGAAAACGCATAGGCTTTACAACCAAATGTAACCAAGTTAGAATTCCAGCTCTACTTACTTAAATACTCTGACCATCAGTTTTCTCCTCAGAAAAAGGCCTATCACAGGGGTGTTGTATTACATAAGAAAAAAGTAAGTTACTGTTTGGAAAATTATGGGTTACAACTATTTTTAGGATCCTTGGTTACTGACTTAACTTGGATTCTAGAATATTGGTAATTTATGCTTCTTAAATTGCAAATCTGGTCACAACCATTTTGTAATGAATGCCTAATTTAAGGAAGCTATAAAACCTGTGTTTGATTTTGATTTGGTCTCTCTGAGCAGTATCAAATATTCAATGGCTCTGCTTAAAACAGATTATAAGACCTTCCTTTCTGCTATTTCTGAGAGAACATTGCCCCTTTGAGGCAATTCTTTGGTGGAATTTCAGGGTTCATCACAGTAGTTTCTGATCATAGAAAATACTTAATTGTATTATGAAGAATTAGGAGAATTTTTACAAAACCACTCTACTTTTTGGCTCTTAAGTTTCCCTGAATTCTCTGTTGCTCCCCTCATATTTTCTTATAGGTATGATAAAAGTATTCAGGTTTAAAGCAGAAAAACAACATTATCAAAATTCTATAGAACATTTCAAAGTCTTCACAAAAGCCCTAACAATTCCTGTTTTGTATTGAATGAAGTCAGTGTACATGGTTTTATTACTTCAGGGAAATTTGTCTTCATTCACCATGAGGGACCTGTATTTTCAGCACAGATAGGAATAAAGCTTTTGAGACAAATTGTGAAGTCCAGAAAATTGTAGAGATATGAAAAACTTGTTTGTTCACAAAAGAGATTTTCTCTTTCACCTGGCAAGTGATGTGCTTGATTCCTCTGTCTCACAGCTGGTATTTCATTCCTATACAAGCCTGGTGCTGCCTCAGGAGTTCTGGTAGCAAGTCCTAAAGGAAGGGAATAAAAACTATTGGCATATAATTTCTTAGCCCAGGTGAACCCAGAAGTTTTATCTAAGGGGTGAATTGCATGATAACTATCTGGAAGGGTCTCTATTTTGGGCATTTATCTGGATGTTTTGGCACTGCCCTAACAGAGGACTATTTGAACGGAAGAAGCTTTCTTCTTTGGAGGATGTACTGGGTTTCTAGAAATGTAGAACCATGCAGAACAAGCATTCATTGTAGGCTATAAGACTTAGTTCTAACTCCGGTTTGAGAACAGAGCTGGTTGTTTCTTCGTTAGTTTTTGTGATGTTAGCCTCTATGAAATTTTGATAAAGATATCTTTACTAAAGAAACCTAAATAAACATATTTTAATAATGATAAATAATTCTATCACCCTAGCCTTAACTTGAACTTGATAGCATAGTAAGTCTATTGTATACTGTGGACAGTGAGAATTATGAGGATTGATGGCTGTAGAGGTAGCAGGAATATTAGAACCCGATGCTAGCCTAGAAAAAGATGTTCATCTGAGCAAATAATTTTTAAAGACACACCTTTAAGGAATAAAAATTAGAAAAATGCACATCTTGTGGGCAGATATAACCCTACAGTTGAAGGCTTGGGTAGTTTTCAACTCTTTGTCCAAAGAAAAGGCGTCTATTTCCTTGACGGATTGCAGTTCTGTTCCAGGTAAGTGAAGCTAGGGCTGAATGTTCCTGCTCATCCCCTTGGAAGGTATGTTTATGCAGTACACAAACTGCACAGCCTTACCTAGTGAGTGAAAAATGGTTACACAGCTTTAAGTAAAAACAGCTGACTATTGGTAAAATTATTAGTTTAATGTTGGTTTCTGCAGATACACTGTCAGGTCTATTTGGCATGGAGTATGTTATTTTGTTCATTAGTTTGTTCTCCAGGGATAGATAGCATAATATTTACATAACTACACATACTGAAAATTACCTGTTAAATAGTTGGGTGAATGAATAAATAATATGAAATGGCTATAGTATCCTGGAAGTTAAGAACATCAGCATTCTGGTTGGCTCACTGAGATTCTTTCAGCTCTGAATTCCTATTCTGTTCTCATTGTCCTCAAATAAATATTTAATAGACTTAAACTTTGCTCTATTTTACTTGCAGTTTATTGAGCTAAAAGGGAGTTTGAGATCCATGTAGAAAATCAGAATTATAAAATTATTACTGGTCTCTGGCTTGCCTAATTACCAGCCATTCTTACTCAGCTCTTTGCATCAATGTTCTAATCTACTTTTATCAGACTTTGAAGGGGTTAAGGTTTGAGATCACAAAATAGATACTGAGAGGGTAAGTGTAACTATTGAAAAAATATTTTAAAAATTTTCACAGAGCCATAGTTCTCAAGTGGTCCAGAGACCAGAAGCATTGGCATCACCTGGGATCTTGCTTTGCAAAATTTCAGGCCCCACTCTAGACACTCAGTGCCCAATTAGAATCTTTGGCACTCAGCAATCTGTGTTTTAACAAAATGTTCACATCATTCTCATACAGGCTTATGTTTGAGAACCACTGCATTAAGGAAAAAAAAAAGACAAGAATAGTATTGGCTTTTAAATGCTACATATATATGAAAAAGAGGAGATATACCCAGATACAAACATAATAATTGACATTATTAATCAGATCTAGTTTTTTTAGTATGTGAATCAAGGAGACATTAGAAGGCATGGCTGCTTTTCTTAATTTTTCAGAAGTCAGATGTATTATTATTTTCTAGTTTCCCTTTATTATACATATTGATTCTGCCTTTTATAAGTTATCTAAACATTTTCACTGTTTATATTTTCATTCTTTTCTGCCTTTAGAGATAATAGGCTTCATGAGATTTAAACTACCATTAAAGTTAAATGTGCTTTTTTGGGTTACATTTTAGTTTCATGAGATTGGACTAAAAAGTCTGCATTTACCCTAACAATACCTCTCCTGATAATCTAGATTAAATAAAGCAATTCCTACAATAGGAAGAGATTTCAGAATGTAGTTTTATGTATATGTGTTGCTGTGGTATTCTAGGAATAGCATTGGGTACATTCTCCTTTGTGGGCTTAGAAAGACCCTTTAATGCAACACCATTATTTTTATTTTTTCATGGGAAATGAATGGAATAATCAAATATTATTTCTAATTTTCTTAAGATAAAATAAAATTTGTTGGCACTGTTCCCAGAAGGATAGATTTCATATATTTTAACAAACATAAAATGACTAAAAAGTTGTTATAAGGAAAAAAAATCATTCTTCAACTGTGAATATGATTTAAGGCTGCTACTAAAGAAGAGTGGGCCCTGACCAGCAAACCAGTCTCAAATAAGGCACTGAAGTGATAAGTGAATCTTATCACAGCCAATCATTTCTGTCCCAAGTATCCTAATACAAAAGTAGTCAAAGCCTTGCTGCTTTGAAGTAATCTACCTTATGGCATGCAAAGTCCTGACTCTGCCTTGCAAAACAAACAAACAAAACAAAACAAAGCAAAAAGAAAAAGTGTCTTGGTGGTGTTTCCAGATCTACCCTAACATAATAAAAAAACATCAGAGGCAAAAGTCTAAAAGCAAGATGTCTACTAAAAGCCTATAATAATTACCATAATTAATTATGATATTGAAAGACATGCCTGAGACTGGAAATAAGAGATGTTTGCTAATACCACATATATTCAACATTATATTGGAGGTCCTAGTTAATTTCTTCCTTTAGAAATAAGAATAGAACTGCTCTTTTAACAGTAGGCATAATTGGATAGACAATCCAAAAGAATTTATAAATTATTGGAATTTATCAAGTTTTCTGGATGACATCAATATACACAAATTAATTGTATTTTTATAACCTAGTCACAAACAATAAGAAAAAAATAAAAAAATTATGATGTATAAAAACACCAAATACCAAGGAATAAATCTAATGAAAGGTATGCAAGACCTCTAAAAAGAAAACTAAATATGTTACTGAGAGAAAGATGTATGTGGAACAAATAAAACTTTTATACTGTTAATGGAAGTAAAATTGGTGCAATCATTTTAGAAAACTCAGTAGTATTTACTGAAGCTGAGCATAAACATACCCTATGACCCCCAGGCTTCACTCCCAGAAACACGTACAACAAAAATGAGTTTATATTTGCAATAAAAATTTTACAAGATTGGTCATAACATAACCCCAAATTGAAAGCCACCTAAATGTGCAGCAACAATAAAATGCATAGATATATTCATTTAATGGAGTATCACACAGAACTAAAAATCATTCAATGTGACTGAATATCATATACGTAATGTTGAGCAAAATTAGAAAAAAGAAGTAAATACTGCATGTTTCCATTCATATGAGAGTCCAAAACTCACAAAACTAATTTATGGTTAAAAGTCAGAACAGTGGGTACCTTTGTGAGAGTAAGTGGCTGAGAGGCAGGAGGGAGGTTTCTGGTGTTCTACAGACATTCTGTATTATACCTCAGTTAAAAAAGTTTACTCCTAAAGAGGTAAGACCAAGGTATACAAAAAAAAAAAAATTCCAAAGAAACAAACAAAAAAGGAAAAGTTGTAGTATTAATAGTAAACAAAGTGGAATTCAGGTAAAAAGACATGAACAATGGTGGTTTATGGTATAAGATGCACTTTTTGTCAATATAGTTTAAAATATCTACACATGAATATTTTTAACACAGCAGATATAAGGAAAAATAGAAACATTATTAGTACAGTATTTTAATTCTCCTTTTCTCCATCCTTGGCAAGTCAAGTAATTAAAATATAAAGACATGAAAGACTTAAATAACAATGAAGCAGCACTTATAGCTACTTAATTCTGCTACAAGTTAACATTAATAACTCTGGTAAAAGAAAAAAAAAACTCTACCATATGGAAATTACTATTAATGTAATCACAATTTATCAAAAGCTCTGATACATACAATGCAGAGTTCAATGGGCAATTTAACCTTAGTATAGCAACATGTAAGAAATAAATTAATTAAGCATCTACCACAAAAAAATTGAAAAGTGAAAAATTAGAAAACAGAGGAGGGAACTAATAAAGTTAACAGCAGAAATTAAGTTAAAACCCCTAAAATCCAGTAAAACTTTTGTTCAAGTTTAAAAAAACAAAACAGAAAGGGGCACCTGGGCAGCTCAGTTGGTAAAGTGTCCCACTCTTGATTTCCACTCAGGTCATGATCTTATGGTTTGTGGGATCCAGCCCCACCTTGGGCTCTGCACTGCTGAGGGATTCTCTCTCCCCCTCTCTCTGTCCCTCTCCAGCTTGCATGTGTGTACACACACACACACACACACACACACACACACACACATTTTTTCTCTAAATTAAAAAAAAAACAACAGAAAAATAGATGGACTATTAACTAGCCTAATTAAAGAGCCACAATCTTTGCGTATGTTACATTGAATATTGTTAGAAAATTTCTAGGATGAAAATAGCTTTCTTTACGGACAATATGAAGATACAAAATCAATAATTATAAAGGGTAAGTGACTTGATGGGAGAATTCTACCAAAACTTTAAAAAGCAGATAATTACAATTGTATTTAAATTAATGAGCATAAAGAAAAAAGTCCACAAAGGAAATGTCTGAATGCAAAAAACTGCTGTAAGGCAAGAGATACCACAAGCAAAGTGAAAATGAGAAAAATATGTGGATCTCAGGTCATAAAAGGGTAATCTTAATTTATAAAGAGGCAATAAAAATTGATATGAAAATGACAACTCTATAGAAAATGGGCAAATTGTATGAATAGATGATTTATAGAAAAAAATAAATAGGTCTTAAACAATTGAAAAGGTATTCAATATCACGTATGTGAAAGATAAATTGAAACTACATTGACCTTTTCTTACCAGCGTTACAAAAATTAAAAAAAAAAAAAGATAACCATTGTTTGTATGTTACTGATGGCAAGAGAGAAAATTGCTGCAAACTCTAAGGAGAGCTATTTGGGAAAATTTATAAAAATTAGATAGGCATATACTCTTTGACTCAGAAGCTCCAATTTTAGGAATTTACAGATCTACTGGTACACATTTGTTTGTTTGTTTGTTTATTTATTTAATGTTTATTTTTGAGAGAGACAGACAGACAGACAGAACACAAGCAGGGTAGGGGCAGAGAGAGAGGGGGGACACAGAATCCAAAGCAGGCTCCAGGCTCTGAGCTCTGAGCTGTCAACACAGAGCCTGATGCAGGCTCCAACTCACAAACTAGGAGATCATGACCTGAGCCAAAGTCCGATGTTTAATTGACTAAGCCACCCAGGCGCCCCTACCTGTACACATTTATAATGAGGAAGGTATGAAGGTTAGTCACTGCAGCATTGTTTGACATGGCAGAACACTGGTAGCAAACTAAGGGTCCCTTAATTGGTGAAATACTAAATAAATTACAGTAACTGCATGCATTTCAATAACATACAAATGTAGTGATTATTTAATGAAAGGGAAAGACAAGATACACAGTACAGTGAATCAAGCAAAGTATATTGAAATGCATATACTATACTAGTGTATAGAACAGGAAGCCAAAATGAATATACTATGTCTTTTTGGCTTGTTTACAAATACGAATTGAAAGGATAAATAAGAAAGTAACAATGTTTATTTTTCAAAAGGATGGAAACAAAGTATGGGGAAGGGTGGGAGGGAGATTTTTAAATACCATTTCTCTTTGACTTTTGAACCCTATATTACTATTAAAATTCAGATTACAGGGGTGCCTGGGTGGTTCAGTTGGTTAAGCACCTGATCTTGATTTTGGCTCAGGTCATGATCTCGCGGTTGTGAGATCCAGCCCTGTGCTGGGCTCTGCACTGAGTGTGGAGCCTGCTTGGGATTCTCTCCCTCTGCCCTCCCCTGCTTGCATGCATATTCTCTCTCTCTCTCTCTCTCTCTCTCTCTCTCTCTCTCTCTCAAAAAAAAAATATTTAAAAATTTAAATTTAGCTTATGAATGAGAATTTAAAGTGAAGTTATTTAAATTGATATAGGATATTGAATTTTATATTGAAGATTTATGACATGAGAAAATATCAAAGTAATATTTTAAGGAGATTAGTTTTGCAACATGATATCCAAAATGAATTGTAAGGATGAGAGATCACAGAGACACCTGTTAAGAACATTTTTGTGATACTCTAAATGTAGGATACTAAATGCCTAAATTAGGATGGTGCCTACAGGATAGAAATACAAAAGAAAGGGTAAAGTATGAGATCATATTTAAAATAAAAGCAATGAAATAAAGATTAAATAGATAGGGTTAAAAGAAAACTTTATACAGGACACTAGATTCTACTTTGCCTCACATTCCTGAAGAATAAGGATAAACAATTAACAACTCTTAAGAGATAGAATGAATTGGGGGTGCCTGAGTGGCTCAGTAGGTTAAACATCCAACTTCATTCAGCTCAGGTCATGATTTCATAGTGCATGAGTTCGAGCCCCACATCAGGCTCTGTGCTGACAGCTCAGAGCCTGGAGACTGCTTCAGATTCTGTGTGTCCCCCTCTCTCTGCCCCTCCCTCATTCATGGTCTCTCTCTCTCTCTCTCTCTCTCTCTCTCTCTCTCTCTCTCTCAAAAATAAACATAAAAAAAAGAGATAGAATAAATTAAAGAAATATCACAGTTAGAAAAGAATTTCCAAAAGTCAAAATTAATTGCTTTTTAAGGCATTAAATGTTTATAAATTTATATGAAGTTAAAATAAAAATTAATTATAAGGAATTATAATTTTTTGATACTCTGAAAACATATAGTTCAATGTCAAAGAAATATGTAATATTTTTTGGTGTTCAAAAATTTACATATACTGTATATGTATTGGAGAAAAATCAGGTAAATAAATGAAAAAATATAAGCTAACCATTTATAATCCCACCACCCAACAATTTCTACTAACATTTTTTTGTACACTTTGAAAGACCTATTCCTAGGAATCTTTATACTCACATTTTTAATATACTTTGGTAGGCTCATGCTTTCTTGATGCTTTACTTCCAGCATATTATCATTTTTTCTTTTTTTGAAAAAAAAAAACCTTTGTTTAAAATGTCTTTAAATGTACTACACTCATATCTCTGATCTAAATTTTTTGGGAGGCCAAGAATTTTTTATATATTTGCTTATGGTAAAATTTCAGAAACTAAATTAGAAACAATTACTAAAATTATGAATTTCACATTGTAAGAATTAAGAAAATAAAGCAGTAGATTACTGCAGTGAATTACAAGAAGGCTGAAAGTTAACATTCATGTTTACCTGAAGTGGGAGACTTGCAGCGCTCAAGTTCCAGGGGAATGGGACTATCATTTAGCTCAGTTAAACCTGAAAATGAAATGACAAGAAATTAGATAAATTTTGCTAACAAATTGTAGATAATTCTTATATATTCATTCCTAAAATTTTCAAAAGGTTTTTCTTCTCCCTGTGAAACTTTTCTATTCTCATGTTATGACAATGATTCTGAAAATTTGTTTCAGTAAGTTATACCAGAAACAATAAGGAGCAATAACTAATAGATATATACAAGGAGTAATTAACATAATGGTAGTAAAATACAAAATCTTCTTTCTTACTTTTTAACATGAAATAGCTACTTTAATAAATGACCTAGTTTTATCTAAAAATAGACCAAAAATAATATAATTTATAAGGAGTTTTTAAAAAGACCTAATCAAATCTTCTTTCAAGATAAATGCTTATTGGCTTTTAAAAAGAACTTTAAGGGGCGCCTGGGTGGCGCAGTCGGTTGGGCGTCTGACTTCAGCCAGGTCACGATCTCGCGGTCCGGGAGTTCGAGCCCCGCATCGGGCTCTGGGCTGATGGCTCAGAGCCTGGAGCCTGTTTCCGATTCTGTGTCTCCCTCTCTCTCTGCCCCTCCCCCGTTCATGCTCTGTCTCTCTCTGTCCCAAAAATAAATAAAAGTTGAAAAAAAAATTAAAAAAAAAATAAAAAGAACTTTAACGGATGCTACAGATTCTAAATATTATACTTAGTTATAAAAATGCAGTGTTGTATAATACATATTAAGTGACTTATTTGATGATATCAAATTCCTTCTTATAATAAGGATTACATTTTTCTCTTTTTAAAAAAATTTTTTAATTTTATTTATTTTAAGAGAGAGAGACAGAGAGAGAGAGAGAGAGAGCACACATGTGAGTGGGGGAGGGGCAGAGAGAGAGAATCCCAGGCAGGCTCTGTGCTGACAGAGCTTGATCTCAGGAACTTCAACACCACAATCTGAGCTGAAACCAAGAGTCAACCAACTGAGCCACTCAGTGGTTAAACAGGTTAAAGAGGTTCAACCAACTGAGCCACTCAGTCACCCCTCTCTTATTTTTAATACTCTGTTATGTAACTCTACTGACAAACACAAGGATAGGCACAATAAATAAACATTTTATAATTCTTGCTATCTGCCAGCCTGCATTCCTGTGGCATTCATAAAATATCCTTAATTATGGTTTTCCTATACTTGTTAGAGATTCTTATATACTTTTTCCTTATAAAAAATATTCAGAGTTCCTACTTTAATGTAAATCTTTATACCCAGAAGTACTTATTAAAAACTATTGTCAATTACCAGAACTATCTTTGTCCATATTCCTTGCTACCACCCCTTTCTTGATATAATTTGTACCAATAAACTTACTATGGTTCAAAAAATTATAGAATTTGGGAAAAGGCTGCTGTGGTACTCTAGCCCACCTCTTATGTTTTACAGATAAGAAACTATGAGTTTGAAGAGTTTAAACAATTTAAGGTTACAGAACCAAGTATGTGCCAAATCTTGAATAGAATTATTTATATACTTAAGAGTCTTTTGTTAGAAGTAGGTACTGTGAATATTTTCTTCCAGTATGTGACTTATCTTGTCATTTTCTTTTTTTTTTTTTGTCATTTTCTTAATGAAAATGAAATGTTTTGATGTTCAGGAGATTAGTTTACTTGAAGGACCCTTTATGAAATTTTTTAATTGTGAATTTTTTATAATTCCTGTGTAAGTAATCTTTGCCTACTCAATGCTCATGAAGATATTATTGTATTCTCCAAAAAGCTTTTTTAATTTTCAGCTTTCAGTTTTAGGACTATAATTCATCTCAAATAAATTTTGATTGTGGTGTGAGGTAGAGATTAAGGTTCGTTTTTCCCTATATGTTGTTTGTCTAGTTCCTCCATCATTATTTGTTATAAAGATTTTCCTTTTTTCATTGATTTTTATTAGTGCCTTAGTAAAAAATAAATTGGATACATATGTGTAAGTTTACTTCTAGACTTTGTATTTTGTAGTCATTGGTCTATTTGTCTATCTTTTTTTGACTACCACACTAATTAATGCAGGTCTATAGTACATCTTAAAGTCAGGTAGTAAAATACTCCAACTTTGTTCTTTTCCAAGAGTGTTTTAATTACTTTAGATTTTTTGCATTTCTAAATAAGTTTTAGAATCCATTTGTCAATTGATACAAAAGGATATGCCAAATTTTTACTAGACTGTAATTTTGATAGAATAAACATTTAAAAAATATTCAGTCTCCCAACCTATAAACATGGTATTCTCCTCTATTTAAATGATGTTTTAAATTTTTTTTTCTTTCTGCATGAGTTTGTAGATTTCAGTATAGAGGTTTTGTATGTGGCATTTTTCAAGTCTTTATTTCCTTTTTGGTTTTCTGTCTACTTCTTGTATCATTATTCGAAGTGGAGTACTGAAATTCCCAGTAATTATTGTTGGATTGTCTCTCTCCCTTTGATTCTGTCAAGTATTGCCTCATGTACTTTGTAGATCGGTCGTCAGATACACAGATGTTATATCTTCTAGATGGGTTAACCATTTTTTCATTTTAGATGTCCCTATTTATAGTAGCTTTTTTTTGCTTTAAAATCTATTTTGTCTGGTATTAACTACAGCTGTACTTGCTGTTTGCATGGTTTTTTTTCTATCTCTTAACTTTCAACGGATTTACATCTTTATGTGTGGCCTCTGACAGCATGGAGTTAAATCTTGGTTTTTTTTAAAAAATCTGGCTCAACAGTCTTTGTCTTCTGATTGAATTGTTAAATCTATCCACATTTAATGTTATAACTGATACAGTTAGGTTACACTTGTCATTCTACTTTATTTTTCTGTATGTCTCATGTCTTTTTGTCCCTCTAATCTTCCTTACTGCTTTGTTTGGCATTAAATATTTTCTAGTGTAACTCATTTATTTCTTTAATGATCTTGTCATCATATTTTTGGCATTGCTCTAAGATAACATATACATCTTAACTTCTCAGTATCTACTTCAGATGTATATTAACTTAATTCCAGGGAGATGTAGAAATGTTATTCTTTCATACTTCTATTTCCTCTTTCCCCTTTATGTGCTATTACTGGCATACATAATACATCCATATGTGTTACAAATCCAGCAACATATTATTATAATGATTACTTTATATAACTTTGGGTTTTTATAAAACCTGAGAGAAGAAAGTAAGCAGAAAATATATTTATAGTTTGTATATTAACTTTGCAATTTATCATTTCTAGTTCTCTTCATTTGTTCCAGTCAATCCACCTGGTTTTGTTTGCTTACTCAAATACAACTTTGCTCCCACCTACTTCCTTTGTGCTGTTATTAGAAAATATATTACATTTCTACATACTGTAGGCCCATCAAGACAATTTTATAATATTGTTTCATAAATGGCTTTTTAAATCAGTTAAGAGAAGAAGTCATGTACATTTATATTATTATTTTATAATTACATAGTTACCTTAGTAGTGTTCTTTTTCCCCTTGTGTGAATTCAAATTATCATCTGGCATTACTTTTTTTCAGCCTGAGAAAAACTTCCTTTAGTATTTCTTATAAAGTGGCCTATGCTAGCAACAAATTCTCTCATTTTTTGTTTATCGGGGAATGACTTTATTTCAGCTACATTTTTGAAAGATTGTTTTGCTGGATATAAGATTTTTGGGTTTAGGTTTTTCCTTTGAGCACTCTGAATATGTTGTCCTACTGCTTCTGGCCTCCATTGTTTCTAATGAACTGTTAATCCTACTTGAGTTCTGTTGTATGGGACAAGTCATTTTTCTCTTACTGTTTTCAAGATTTTTTTGCCTTTCAGCATTTTTACTATGATGTTTCTGGGTGTGGGTATCTTTGCATTTATCCTGTTTGGAGTTCACTGACATTTTAGACATATGCATTAATGGTTTTCATCAAATTTTGGAAGTTTTCAGCCATTATCTTTTTGAATATTTTCCTGCTTCTCTCTTTTCTACTCTTATTATGGACATGTTTGCTACATTTACAGTATCCTAAGCTTCTTTGAGGATTTGTTAATTTTTCTTAATTTTTTCCCCTCAGAATGCAGTCTCTATCAGTTTCCTTCAAGTTTGCTGATTCTGATTTCT
This sequence comes from Prionailurus viverrinus, assembly GCF_022837055.1. Classification (NCBI taxonomy): domain Eukaryota; kingdom Metazoa; phylum Chordata; class Mammalia; order Carnivora; family Felidae; genus Prionailurus; species Prionailurus viverrinus. The sequence goes on from NC_062569.1 coordinate 92,551,334, forward strand.
GCCAGTTCAGATCTACTGTTGACTCCCTCTAGCAAATTTTTCTTTTCATTTACTGTACTTTTTGTACTGTACTTTTGTATAAGAATTTCCATTTGGGTCTTATTTTCCCTTGACCTCATTCACCCATTTTATCGACGCTTCACCCTCTGCCTCTGAAAACCACCAATCTCTTCCCCAGATCTATGTGCTCATTTTTTGTTGCTCTTTGTTCATTTTTAGATTCCACATATAAGTGATGTCATGGGTCTTATTTCACTGGGCACTGTAATGCTCTCAAGGTCCATCCATGTTCTTGCAAATGGCAAGATTTCCTTCTTTTTTATGGCTGAGTAATAATCCAGTTTGTGTGTGTGTGTGTGTGTGTGTGTGTGTGTGTGTGTGTAACTCAATCGTATTTTCTTTATTCATCCATCCATTGATAACACTTAGGTTGTTTCTATATCTTGGAAAATATGTAAATAATGCTGCAATGAACATGGGAGTGGCATATATCTTTTTGAGTTAGTTTTTTATTTTTTTGTATAGATACCCAGAAGTAGAATTGCTGGATTTTATGGTAGTTCTATTTTTAGTTTGTGAGGAACTTTCACACTGTTTTTCAAAGCATCTGCACCAATTTACATTCCTACCATCAGTGCAGACAGGATTCCCTTTTCTCTACATACTTGCCAACACTTGTTATTTCTTGTTTTTTTGGTAATAACCATTCTAACAAATAGGAGGTGATATCTCATTGTGGTTTTGATTTGCATTTCTCTGATGATTAGTGATGCTGGGCAAATTTCATGTACCTGCAGGTTATCTGCATGTCTTTTTTTTGGAAAAATATCTATTCAGATGCTCTGCTAATTTTTTAATTGAAATTTTTTTTTGCTATAGTTGTATAAGTTCTTTACATATTTTGGATATTAACCTGTTATCAGATATATGATTTTCAAATATTTTCTCTCATTTCACAGATTGTCTTTTCATTTTGTTGATGGTTTCCTTTGCTCTGCAGAAGTTTTTTAGTTTGATGTAGTCCTACTTGCATATTTTTGTTTTTGCTGCCTTTGCTTTGGTGTCAAATCCAAAAAATTATTGCCAAGACCCAGATCAAGGAAGGAGCTTACTGCCTATATTTTCTTGTAGGATTTTATGGTTTTGTATCTTATAGTCCAGTCTTTAATCTATTTTGAGTTAATTCTTGTGTATGCTATCAGATAGTTCTGTTTGATTTTTATAACTTCAATCTCTTTGTTTAAAGAATATTAACAATTCTTTATTTGATGAGATATTATCATTATAGTTTACCTTCTTTAAACATGGTGTCTTTTGGCTCTTTAAAGATTTTTCATGGCTGTTATGAGGTCTTTGTTAAATCCAACATTTGAGCCCTCTCAGAGACCATTTCTATTGCCTTGTTTTTTCTGTGAATAAGTCACACTTTCCTGTTTTATTGTAGGTCTTATAATATTTTGTTGATAACTAGACATATTAGGTAATACTGTATAGCAATTCCTTCCCTCTCTCTGGTTTTTTTGTTGTTATTTGCTTGTTTAGTGACTTGGCTAGACTATTCTAGTGAAATTTATTTCCCTTATATTGTGAAGACTCTGATGTTGCTTATCAGAGGGTATAGCCTTCTGTGTGTATACTGTCACCCTGGGATGACAGTTTTAGCAGGGTTCTCTTTGTCTCTTTCCCTGATCACTTCATTGATATCAAATCCAGCTATTAGCTATCACAGTCACAACCAGGTGAATGCTTTATTGTTTTTGACAATGCTCCAGGATATATATTACTCAATATTCTAATCCAATTCAGGCAGAAGTCATATTTGAAGCCAGTATTTGAGGTTTGTTCAAATCCCAACTCACCTTTGGCCTAGCTGGTTGCTCTTAAATAAGAGGAGCTGCCAGCCTCTTATTTGATTTCCAACAAATACTTCATTGGTTTTGAGGGCATCCTTAGGCTTGAACTTCCTCAAATTGTGTTTCAAATAAGCTAGTTTCTTTGGGGAGAGCTTCAAAGTTCATTGCCTCTTTCTCTGGGCAAAATTTCTGAGCCACTAGTCTGGACCTGGGGCAGGGATGGTAACCTCTGGCCTTCTCAGCTCTACTTTTCTGGCACGAAACCTCTGTCCTATGACCAAGCTGGGTGAGAGCAGTCAAGGCCTCAGCATTTTAGCTTGCTATGCCTGGGGTAGACATTTTGTCCTATGAGTGGGGGACTGACAGGGGAGAGAAGACTTTGACCTCTTGGCTACACTCACCAGGAATTTGTCCTTTGCAACTTGGGAGTTGGAACGGATGAGAAATGCTGACAACCTGAAGGCAGGAGAGGTATACAGCAAGTTGTGGCTCAATATCAAACACACACTTTTTACCAAGTGTCAGTAGATTTTCTTGAATAAATGTTTCTTTATTTTCTGTATCCTTTTAGGACAATTTCCAGAGGCTTTAAATGATTGCTGTTTTTAAAAAATACTTTTTACCAGTTTTACTTTTTTTCTGGAGAATGTGTCCATGGTGCTTCTCAAGATGCCATTCGGAAGTCTATCCTGTACCTGATTTTTGTTTTGTTTTGTTTTTTTGTTTGAGAAAGAGAGTGAAGGAGGGGCAGAGGGAGAAAGAGAGAGAAAATCCCAAGCAGGCTCTGAGCTGTCAGCGCAGAGCCCAACACAGGGCTCCATCTCATGAACCATGAGATCATGACCTGAATCAAAATCAAAAGTCGGATGTTTAACTGACTGAGCCACTCAGACGCCCCTATCCAGTACCTGGTATTTCAAAAATAAATAAATTTCTCAATTGTTTCCTTTTATTATATAGAAAGATGATTGATTTTGTATACTGTGTACTCTTCAATGTTGCTAAGTTCACATATTGTTTTGTATTTTTTTTTTGTAGATTCCTTTGAGTGTCCTAATACACCACAATATCACTGGCAAATAAAGTGAGTTTTAATATTTTCTTGCTAAACCCTAGGCATATTATTTTTATATTGCTTTTGCCCTTACTAAGTCTTCAAGTACAATGTCAAACAAAGGTGATGAGAGTGTATATCATTGGCTTGTTACCAATTTTAGTGGAAAAACATCCAATATTCCACAATTAAGTGTGATGTTATTTGTAGGTTTTTATAGATTGGCTTTATTCATTTGAGGAAATATTCTATTCCTAGTTTTCTGGTGATTATTCTAAAGAAGTGTTAGTTTATGATTTTTTTTTGCATGTATTGAGATGATCATATAATTTTCTCCTTTATTATGTTAACCAGTTGTTTTGCATTGATTGGTTTTCAAATATTAAACTCTTATTCTTGGGATAAAACCACCATGGTTATATTTTATCTTTCTTACATATGTCTGTCTTCCATTTACTAATATTTCTGAATCTATGTTCGTAAGTGAGACTGGCCTGTACTTTCCTTTAAGTTTGTCAAGTTTTTGGTTTCAGCATTGTGCTGTCCTCAGATAAGCAGTTGGGAAGATTTCACTCTTTTTTCTATTCCCTGAAATCATTTGCATAAGATTAGTGTTATTTATGTTTGATAGAATTAATCAGTGAAATTATTCAAAGCCTGTAGTTTTCTTTGTTGTGGTTATTTAATTTTGAATTCAAAAATTTTTTAAAGATAGGAGGCTATTTATATTTTCCAATGTGTTTGGTGTCAGTTTTTATAATTTTTTTCTTTCAAGACATCTCTTGCTTTCATCTATACAATTTATAGGCATAACGTTGTTCATAGTTTTACTTTTATTATTTTTAATTTCTGTAGAATCCATAGTGATGTTCCCTTTTTAATTTATCATATTGGTTATTTTTTTTCTTCTTGATCTATCTAACTAGGGTTTTACAGATTTAGTAAATTTTTTGAGGACACACCTTGTGGTTTTATTGATCTACTCTATTGTTTGCCCTGTATTTCATTGATTTCTGTCTTTATTTCCTTCCTCTGTTTACTTTGTGTTACACTGTTCTTTTTTTTTTTTTGGTGTCTTAACAAAGTTTAGATTATTAATTTGATATTTTCTTTTCCAATATAAGCAATAATGTTCTAAATTTTTCCTTTAAGTACTACCTAAGTAACAGCTTACAAATTTTGATATTTTGTGTTTATACTTTCACTCAGTTCAAAAATATTTAAAAAATTTCCTGTGATTTGTTTTTTAAACCATGACACAGTCTTAATTTCCAAATGTTTGGGGATTTTAAGATATATTTCTGTTATTGATTTCTAACTTAATTTCTCTTGTGATCAGAGAACATACTCTGCTTGATTTCAGTCCCCTATAATCCATTGTAATTTGTTTCCTGACTCAGTCTATATTTGTGAATGTTCCATTTCTACTTGAAAAAAATGCATATTTCCCTTTGTATGTGGTAAGTAGCTATTTTGGTCAGGACAATTTGGTTAAGAGGATTGCTTAATTTTTTTCTTAATATACTTACCAATTTTTCTTTATTTGTTCTATCAATTACTGAGGAGAAATAATGAATCCCCAGCTATGATTGTATATTTGTCTCTTTCTTTCTTTCTTTTGTTTACTTTCTATACTTTGAATACCTCTTACTAGGTCTGTACTTGTATAGGATTATTAATATCTTTCTGATAAAGTGATTCTTTTATAATTTGGAACTGCCTCTCTCTCTTCTTCTCTTAATGTCTACTTTATCTTATAATGTAGCCCCATCAGCTCTCTTGAGGTTAATATTGATAAATAATTTGATAAAATTATTTTTCACTTCTTTTATTTTTAATCATTTGTATGTTTTTGTAATTAAAGTGCATCTCTTATAAACAGCATATAGTTGGGTTTTTTTTTTCCATCTTGTTTCACAATTTCTGCCCTTTTCTTGTGTGTGTGTGTGTGTGTGTGTGTGTGTGTGTGTGTGTAATATTTGCTCCATTTACACTTACTATAATATAATCATTGTTAGAGTTAAATTTACGTCTATCATTTTTTTTTCAGCATGTCCTTCTGTGCTTTTTTCCACTATTTCACTTTTCTGTCCTTTGAAAAAAATCAAATATTTTTTAGTATTCTATTTTATCTTCTCTTTGGCTACTTAGCTACACTTCTGTTTTATTTATTTATTTATTTTTTAGTGGTGGTTCTAGGGATTATAATATGCATCTATAATTCATCACAATCTACTTTTAATTATTATTGCATAATTTCTCTTATGATGAAAGAAACATAACGTGATTCTGTTTATGTCCCTCCCATCCTTTGTTACTATTGTCATTTGTTTTTCTTCTACATTTTATAAACCCCATAATACAGTTAGTTTTTAATTTAAAAATTAGATAAACTCCTAGGGATTTTAAGAAATGACAAAATAATCTTTTATATTTACCCACATATTTATTCTTCTAATGCTTTTCATTCTTACTGTATATCTAAATCTCCATCTGGTATTATTTCCCTCAGCTTAAAAACCTCCTATACTGGGGCACATGTGTGGCCCAGTCAGTTGAGCACCCAATTCTTTGGTTTCTGTTCAGGTCATGACCCCAGCAGGGTCATGGGATCAAATACCACAGTGGACTGCACACTAAACATGAAACCTGCTTAAGATTCTCTCTCCTTCTCTCTCTCTCTCTCTCTCTCCCCTCCCTCTGCCCCTCTCCAACCCTCCCTTGCTCTTTCTCTCTCTCAAATAAAAATTAAAAACAAAACCAAAAACAACCTTTACCATATCTTGTAGTGCAAGTCTGCCCATGACAAATTTATTTACCTTCATTTTAAAATATTTTTGCTAGAGGGGTACCTGGGTGGCTCAGTTGGCTAAGCGTCTCTCTTTTTTTAAATGTTTACTTATTTTTGAGAGAGAGAGAGAGAGAGAGAGAGAGAGAAAGAATGAGTGGGGGAGGGGTGGCAGAGAAAGAGGAAGACACAGAATTCAAATAGGCTCTGGGGTCTGAGCTGTCAGCACAGAGCCCAATACTGGGCTCGAACTCATGAACCATGAGATCATGAGCAGAAGTTGGAAGCTTAACTGACTGAGCCACCTGGGCACCCCATAAGCATCTGACTCTTGATTTTGGCTCAGGTAATGATCTCACAGTTCATGAGATTCTTGGGATTCTCTGTCTCCCTCTCTCTGCTCATGTTTGCACATGTGCACTCTAAATAAACAAACAAATAAATAAATAAGACTTTTGCTAGATGTACAATTCTAGTTTTTCCTACTCTTTGCAGTCCATCCATCTACAGAAGGCCCACTCCTTTCGGCACCTGTGCCCAGATCAGTCACTTGCACCAAGTATGGGAGCAGCTGCAGCTTTCTGCTCATCTATGAATGTCTCTTTCACTCTGGAATTCACTTAATCAAGCCTTCTTTGAATCTACCACTTTTTAATATCCCCACAGAAAAATATGATTTTAACTTTATCATTGTATTTATCACAGGGTTTTATTACTGTTGCGATCATTGTTGTTACTACAGGAATGAACTTTCATATCTCAACATCCTGTCTAGAAATGGAAAGCTCCTCTCTTGGTTTTATTTTATATCTTGGAAATACTGTGAAAGCTGGACTGAAGACATGGAAGACCAAGAGAATGGTAACTAGTCAAATTGATTAATCTATTCCTGATACTAGTAAGTATCCAATGAAGTACTCAGAGTACATTCCAGATAATTGTGCTTTTCCCAAAGATTATACTGAGATTTCCCAAAGAGATCTCCCAGAGATTAGGTGGAGAAAATTATGTCTGACATATAAATAGAGTAAAGCAAATTGACTAAACTTGGAAGATTTGTACAGTGATTCATTAGAAAATGCATAATAATAATATAAAAGGAAACATATAATAAATCCTGGTTGAGAACAGATACAGAAATTTTATGGTAAATAAACAACTGAATATCAGAAGACAAATCCCCTTTGGGGTACAGTGAATTATATCAACTTTTATTTAAAAATGTTAAGTATGTACAGTTGACCCTTGCACACAATAAGAGTATGAACTACATGAATCCACTAACACACAAATTTTTTTAATAAATAAGTATAGTGCAATATAGTGTAGTATAATGTATTTTCTTTTCCTTATTTTCTTAATAACATTTTCTTTAGCATACTTTATTGTAAGAATACAGTATATGATACAAGTAACATACAAAATATGTGTTAACTGACTGTTATCCATAAGGCCTTTGGTCAGTAGTTGGCTCTTGGTAGTTAAATTCTGGGGGAATCAAAAGTTAAACATAGATTTTTGACTGCAGAAGAGGGTTGGTGCCTCTAACCCCACAGTGTTTAAGGGTCAAGTGTATACCTATAGTGTATCTTAGTGTATAATATAATTAAGATAGCATTTGAAATAGCAACTTGTGAATGTTAAATAAAATATCAGTATTCTTTAAGAGACTAAGACACAAGTGTCTCCATACATATAAATAGTCTATACTTTGGGGTATTTTCTTACCAAATTATCACTTATCATATAAAATGCTCTGGTCTGAATTTTTTCCAATTTGATTGACATTTTGGTGAGATAATTTTTTTCTGTGGGATAGTATATTATAGGATATTTACCTACATTCTATTTACTAGATGCCAGTAGAGCACCCCTCTTCTACTTGTGAGGGCCAAAAATGTCTTCAGACATTGCTAAACGTCCCATCAGGGACAAAATCATTCTTGGTTGAGACCACTGCCATAAGTTATATTAGCTTGTTTTATTTGTTTGACTCACATTGAGATTACTCACTAAACTCTAGAAAACCCACACATATTACTAAGTAATAGCTCTCCTACTTTTTATTTCCTTGTGCATTTTGTTTAAATTCAAAGATGAAACTTTATATTTTACCCACTAATTACAGTTCAATGTAGTTGCTTTCTAGCACAAAGTTTTGAGGTAAAAAAATTTACACTCTAAGACTAATTTCAAAAAAAAAAATAAGTAAAATATAGACCTGAAAATCAGATATATAAAAAAAACATTTGTTTAACCAAATCATACTATTTTTCAATTTATTCCTCTTATTATGTAGCTCTCTCCTTTTCTTTTATGTACCTATTACAGTAGAGAACACCTCCTATTAACTAATCTTTAAATCTGTTCTGATTCCCATCCCTTCTCCCCTTCTTAAGGATTTTGCTCCTTTAGTTACCCCCTCTGTCCCTTATCACCAGTCTCTCTTTCTCTATGGATCACTCTCTATTCGCATTAACTTTAAAATATGTTCTTTATCTAAAATGGAAAGACAAAAAATTCCTCCTCTTGACACTTTATTCCAGTCAAGTTACTGACTTCTTTTTTCTACACTCCTTCATAACCAAACATCTTGAAAGAGTTATCTACTTGTTCTGTTTCCTCATTTGCCACTCTTCTCTCTAATATAATTTTGGTTTCTCTCCCAATACTTTTCACAAACTACTTTTTAAAGAATCACTAACAACCTTCACAGAGCAAGACACACTAGTCACTTCTCTGAGCTTATTTTACTTAATCCTATCTTTAGCATTTGACATGGCTGATCGCTTCTTGAAACATTCCCCTTTATTTTGGCTTCTGCAACAGTCTCCTCATTTTTTCTCTTTTCTCTGGCAAGTCCTCTGGGCCCGCTGCTCCTCTTTGAAACGTAAATGTTGAAATTCCTAATGTCTCTATCCATAATCCTCCTCTTCCCTCCCTCTGTTTCCCCTTTCTCCCCTGTCTAGGTAATTTCATCTATTCCCATGTCATTACATATTATCTATATGCTAAAGACTCAACTAACAGCACTGATATTCAGATTTGTTTAGTTGTCCACGTGACATCTTCACTTGGATAAATGACAGACATACCAAATTCTAACATGTCTAAAACTGAAGTTTATTTTCCTTATTACCATGTCCTACTCCAACCCTACCACAATCAGTGACTCAAGCCTAAATCTGGAAAGAATTTTTGATTCCACTCTCTGATCTTCCACATTGAATATAATTAGTAGCTCTAATGTACTAATGATATTTGGACCTATCCTTTCTTCTACAATAACATTGTTAAAACCCTAGTCAAAGCCACCTTCAATTCTTGCGTGGAGTACACACTGGCCTCCTAACTGGTATAATGGCCATCTTTTCTTTTTATTCTTCTTTTCTTTTCTTTTCTTTGCTCTTCCCCCCCCCCCCCAAATGATATTTTCTTCATGCAGCAGTGTGGATGATATTTTTAAGACATAAAAGCATATCATTCTCCTCCTTAAAATAAAATGGGATTTCTTATAATTGCCTCAGGACATGTATAATCTTATTCCTGCTCATCTAGACATCAAAATCTTAACTCATTTTCCCTCTCAGTCCTTTTCTATTGCACTCCCAGCCTCCTTGGCCTTCTTTTTATTTCTAGAAGATAGTTAAGTCCTTTACCTTTAGAACCTTCTTATAAGGCTATTCACTCTGCCTGGAATACACCATTTCCTGCCTCATGTGGCTAGTTTTTTTCTTGAAAAAAAGCTTTATGAAGGTTTAATTTACATATTTATAAAGTATATGATATGATAAATTTTGACATATGTATACACCTGTGAAACTATCTCCACGATCAAGATAATAAACATATCCCTCATGCACAAGAGTTTCTTTGTGTCTTTTTGTAACCCTCCTTCCAGCCCTTCCCATAAGTGCCCCTTCCTACCCCCAGGCAACCACTAATCTGCTTTCTGTCACTATGCATTAGTTTTCATTTCCTAGAATTTTATATGAATATACACCTTTTTTTGCCTGGATTCTTTTATTCAGTGTAATTATTTTGAGATTCATTGATGTTGCAACATTTATCAATAGTGCATACCTAGGGGGGAAAAAAGAGAGGCATACCATAATAGACTCTTATCTATAAAGAACAAACTGAGAGTTGCTGGAGGGGAGGTGGGTGGAGGAATGGGTTAAGTGGGTGATGGCTATTAAGGAGGGCACTTGTGATGAGCACTGAGTGTTGTATGTAAATGATGAATCACTAAATTCTACTCCTGAAACTAATATTATACTATATGTTAACTAAAATTTAAATAAAAACTTGAAACATTAAAAAAAGGAAAAAAAAGTGCTTACCTTTTTATTGCTTAGTAAACCACCGAACAGATATAACAGAATTTGTTTATTGGAGAATTTAGTTGTTTCAGGTTTTGACTACTACAAATGTTTCAATGTTTGATTGCTATGCATGTGTTTGTATTGATATAGGCTTTCTGCTTTCATTTGTCTAGTTTAAATAACGATAAAAAATGACTAGATCATGTTATAAATGTATATTTAAATCTTTAATAACCTGCCAACTGATCATACCATTGTACATTCCTACCAGTAGGGTGGGAGAGTTCTGTTTCTTCCACATTCTTGCCAATACTTGGTGTGATCAACATTTTTGATTTTAGTCACTCTAACCGATGTGCAATGATATGTCATTGTAGTTTTTTTTAATTAATTAATTTATTTTGAGAGAGACAGAGATATTGCAGGCTGGGGACCAGTAAAGAGAGAGGGAGAGAGAAAATCTGGGCTGCCAGTGCAGAGCCCCATGTGGAGCTAAAACTCACAAACCATAAGATCATGACCTGAGGCAAACTAAGAGTTGGACACATAACCAACTGAGCCACCAAGGCACCTCTCTCATTATAGTTTTAATTTGATTTTCCTAATGATGAGTGTTGAGAATCTTTTCATATGCTTTTCTTTATTGTTTAATTCTTCAATTTATTGATTGATTGAATTATAATAAAGGACTATCATTATATTTCTGGAATATTCTCTATTTAATTATTTTTGATATTCAGCTGGATTTGATTTCCTAAAACTTTTCTTTTTTTGTGTATAATATTAGTTTCAGGAGTAAAATTTAGTGATTCATCACTTACATATAACACCCAGTGCTCATCGGAAGAGCCCTCCTTAATACTCATCACCCATTTAACCCATTCCCCTGCCTACCTCCCCTGCTGTAGTTCTCAGTTTGTTCTCTATAGCTAACAGTCTGTTTTCTGCTTTGCCCCTCTTTTTTCTTTTTCCCTCTACGTTCATCTGTTTGTTTTCTTAAACTCCATGTGAGTGAAATCATATGGTATTTTTCTTTCTCTGCCTTACTTTGCTTGGCGTAATACTCTCTAGCTCCATCCACATTTTTGCAAATTACAAGATTTCATTCTTTTCAATGGCTGAGTAATATTCCATTGTGTGTATGTATGTGTATGTATGTATGTGTGCAGATATATATATATATACACACATATATGTATATGATGTGTGTGTATGTGTGTATATATATATATACACACACAACACATCTTCCTTATCCATTAATTAGTTGATCAACATTTGGGCTGTTTCCATCATTTGGCCATTGTCATAATCATTACAGTTTTGATTTGTATTTACCTGATGATGAGTGTTGTTGAGTGTTTTTCATCTGTTAGTCATCTGTATGTCTTTTTAGGAAAAATACCTATTCATGTATTCTGACCATTTTTTAAATGGATTATTTTTTGGGTGCTGAGTTTGATAAGTTCTTTATAGATTTTAGATACCAACCCTTTATCAGAGATGTCATTTGCAAATATGTTCTCCCATTCTGAAGGTTGTTTCCTTCCCTGTTCATATGTTTATATGTTATCAGTATATCTTCCTTTGTGAAGTACTTATTCAAATTTCTTGCCCATATTTTTATTGGGTTCTATGCTTTATTATAGTTTTTAGAATTTTAACAATCTATTCTACATACAAATCCCTTATAAGATATATGCTTTGTAAATATTTTCTCCTAGTCTGTGGCTCAACTTTTCATTCTCAAACATTATCTTTTGAAGAGCAGAAATTTTTATTTTTGAAGAAGTCCAGTGTAGTCATATGTTCTAATATGAAGCATGTTATTTAAAAAACTTTTGCCTAACCCAGTATCATAAAAATCTCCTCTTTTCCTAGATTTATAAAAATGTTAGGTTTTATATTAAGGCTAATGATCTATTTATAAGTTAATTTTTTGAAAAAATTTGTTACAATGGATCAAAGTTAACTTTTTTATGGATCAAAGTTAACTTTTTTCAATTGTTTAAGTATCATTTGTAGGAAAAACAATCCTTTCTCTACTTAATTGCCTTTGCACCTCTGTCAAAAATTAGTTGTCCAAATATATTTGTGGGTATATTTCTGAAGTCTCTATTAAGGTCCGTTGATCTATTTGTGTTTGGACTGACATTAAACTGTTCAATAACACTAATTTTTTAAAAAGTCTTTAAATCAGGTAGTGTTGGTCTTCCAACATTTCTCTTTTTTTAAAAAAAAAAGCTCTTTTGGCTCTAAATCTTTTGCATTTCTGTGTGGACTCTAGAATCAGTTTGTCAGTTTCTATTAAAAGTCTGCTAGAGTTTTATTGGAATTGTATTGAATTACAAATCAATTTGGGGAGAAATGAGATCTTAACACTGAGTCTTGTGAAACATGAACATGGTGTAATTCTTCATTTTTGAAGGGTATTTTTTAACTTCTCTTAGCAATGTTTTCAGGTTTTCAGTCTGGGTCTTTCACATCTGTTGTCTTATTTATGGCTGTTTCATATTTTTGATGCTATTATGAATGGTATTTTCAAATTGTAATTTCAGGTTGTTTGTTTTGGGTAGATAGAAATAAAATTGATTTCATACATTGACTTTGTGGACTGTACTTTGTTAAACTCACTTATTAGTTCTAGTAGCTCTCTGTAGAATTCTTTAGATTTTTTTCTTTATGGATGATGATGTCATCTATGAAAAAAGATGATTTAACTTCTTTTCCAATTTAGATAACTTTTTTTCTTGCCTGACTACACTCACTAGAATCTCTAGTACAATGTTAACTAGAAGTGGATGTGAATTCGAAGTTTTTTCTAGTCTGGCTGCTGGGAATAGGCACTGTTTCCTTTAATCCCTTCAGATGGTTCTTTATGTATTCCTAGTTAGTTTCATCATAGTATGTGTTGATCAGTACTTTGGTGAGGAGGAAACTATAGATCTCTGGGATCTTCTTTGTGAACTGCAGTTGCTCTGGTTTTCCTGGTTTCTCATCTCCATCTCATTAACTTAGGGAGTCAACTGGGTTTCTCTAGGGTTTCCCCTCCTCTTTTGCTGCAGTCTGCAAACTCTCAGGGCAGGAACGTGTGTGGTTATAGGGTTCACTTCTTTTGTTTCCCATTTTCAGAGATTACTGTATTTCATTGCCTGATGTCCTGCATCTTAAAAAAAGCCATAGTTTCATTTATTATATCTGTTTTTTTGTTTGTTTGTTTATTTTAGGCAAGACATTAATCTGGTCTGTATCTTGGTCTGAAGTGTAAGTCCAAGGCATTGTCTGTTTCATTCTTATCTGACACAATTTCACTTAAATATTTCCTCCTCAGATAGGCCCTTCTCTCATAACACTCTCAAAAATAGGTCCACCTTTTCCCCCTTATCTCACTTTTCTCCTTGATGGCTTTGCTTTTTTCAATTATAATAGTACATCTATGGATTCTTTACATGTTTTACATATATGCATTCCTTACATGTTTTCTATTCTAAACTGAGGAAAGAGTCCATAATTATTTCATTCATCACTGTATATCTTGTGCTTAGAAAAATGTTTGACACAAAAGATGCTTAATATTTTTTTGAATAAATGACCTCTTCCCATTTATTATTTACCATGATTTTTGCTCATTTTTGTTCATTGAGGCATTCTTTCTTTCTTATTCTTTGTTTTACTTTTCCATTTTTTATATTCTCAAGTTCATTTTTATTTTACATTCATGTGCCTCTCTTTGCTAGTTCTCTTTTATTCTTCTTTCAATTTTTCCTTATGCTTCTATTTGTGTTCCCAGGATCTGTTACCGTTCCCCACAATCTGAAAAAGCCATGCAGTGAGAGTGGGAAAATATCTATAGATAGACTTGAGACTTTTTAAAGGATCTTCCATTGCATTACAAGAAGTTGATGCACAAGCAAGTTTGTCTGACAGTGTTCTACCTTAAGCCTATTCCTCAACTCCTTTGGTTTAAACAGCATACTATTATTTTCTAACTAGCAAAATTTCTGTCACTTTCACAAGTAGAAGGAGCACTAGTTGACGAGGCAGCTGACTGGATGTTAGTCATTCCATAGACCAGTTGTTATACTGGAAAAGATATTTAACCTCTCTGAGGCTTGGTTTCATCTTTTATTAAAATAATAATGTCTACTATTTATAGAGTACTTTTACAAACATTAACCAAGAAAAGTTCCATAAGTCTTTAAGGGAGTTAAGGGATTATAATTTTTACTTGATATTAGAGAAAAAAGAAACTCAGAGAAGTTAAATGACTAGCCACCGATTACCGATATAATGAGTACTTCTTAAGTAGAAAAAGTAGAACTTGATATAAACCTCTGACTGCTATGCCTGCTGCTCTTTGCAAATCATTTTATTGGTTCCACAAATCATAATCTGTCAAATACAAAGATTTCCTTTGAGCCATAGAGTTTTGTTATTCTATGATGTGAAAGATTTGCAGATGGAATAAAGATTTAGGGTAGGCAGTTCCTTGGAACCTAAACTATCTTACAAAATGATCAGTGAAAGAGCCCAGGAAAAGATTGGCATTTAAGTGTTTCTCCAGAAATGAAAGTATAAAGTTCAAAACAGAATGTGTGTCCCTTTGAGATGTAATAAAATATAATATATAATCATGATATAATAAAACATAAAAGATAAAAACTGGATTTCAGAGAGCACCATGTCTAATCTCCTCAATTGTGAAAAATAATTTTAAATTGTTTTGTTTTTGAATATATTTTTTCATTGATTGTGGGTAAAAACTGGGTAAAAAAGTGGTTTCTGATTATAGTATAATGGGATTGATTTCCAATGACCCTGAAACTTTGAGACACTTAGAGACACTGAATAATACAATGGAAAGCATATGAAGTCTGTTTTGCATCAGATAGGCCTAATTCCCACTCATTGTAACTTTGAGAAACTAATTTAATATCCTTTGTCTTCATTTTTTTTCATCTATAGAGGAATCTACAGATAAATATCTATCTGCCATAAAGGGTTACAATGACCATTAAATAATATAACACTGAGTCAAACTGCCGAGCACAATCCCAGAATAGAATAGACACTCAGTGGAAGTGGATTCAGTTTCCCCAAGTAGGAACAATGCAGATATGCTTTCCTGAAAGCTAGGAAATAATTCATGAAAGGCCAAATAGTCTCTATTATAATAAAATGGAACTACAGAAACATAACCAGGTTTTATGATCCAATAAATTAAAAGCAAGTTTTCATAAAATTTATTTTTAAAAGCATATTCCAGGATATACCTTCAAGTCATTAATCAGTCCCGTATGATGTTGATTATCAAGAGAAGACTTTAAAGAAATTGATTTCAAATTCCATGGCTTGTCTGAATTTCTAGGGAGCTCACTGGTGGAGACATGGAGGATCTCTTAATGGCCTCCTAAGGACTTGATTTTACTTCTGTCTTGACACTTCAGATCTTTGTTTAGAAAAAACTATTTGTTTTGCAAAATTCCAGTGAACCCAATAACTGCAGAAGCTATTTCTGTTCTCCCTTGTCAAATCTGAAAAATCCCTTGGCTGTTCATATGAGCAGAAAGAGCCTGCTGTCATGCTCTATCTTACTACCATCATCATTTAACTGCTGAGCACATATTTGTGCTAGGTATAGAGGGTATAAAGAATTTTAGATATACTCTTCACATTCTTCCCATGCATTTGGAAAGGTAGAGCACATGCATAAAAATAAATAAAATACAAATGAATCTACACCAACTACCAACTGGTTCACGTTCTACCATGTCTACTATAGACACTGTAGGCATTTAAATGAATTGGCATAACAGGGCTCTGATGGCAGGAGGAAAAGTTTACAATAGGAACTAAAATTTGAGCAGGGTGTGTTCAGAGGGGGGATAATATGCATAAATTATAAGGATAGCAAGATAAATACCCTTGGCCTAAGGGGAGTGTTTTTATAGAAGAGTAGTAGAAATTTCATTTGAAAATATAGATAGGAATTATATTTTAGAGTACCCTGAATGAAGATTTAAAATCTTTGCTTTTTAAATCTGAAGGCTGTATAAGAGTATTGAAGGCTCAGAATAAGTGAGCATGTCTCTGAACTTCATTAACTGTTATACTGTGGTTGATACTGTAGAATCATGATTAAGAGCCTTCTCCTGCTTCTTATCCTCAGCATAAAATTTCTCTTTTTACTATAAAAGCATTGCATTTTTATTACAGAAATGTCAGAAAATACATTAAAACTAAAAGAAGAGATGTGTAAAAGCCACAGTCTCATGTTTAGAAACTTTTTTGATCCATATAGATGGATACATTCTCTGTGTCTCTGTCTCTGTCTCTGTCTCTGTCTCTGTCTCTCTCTCTCTCTCTCACACACACACACACACACACACACACAGTCTTGGGGGAATCCAACCCTGAGAAGGCTAAACTGGGATTCAGAAGCTCCAGTATGTGTGGTAAACCATGTGGAGACTATTTACAGGAAAAGTTTTGGCTGAAACATTTTATGTGGAAGCGAGTGGGTATGAAAGAATAGTATTAGGGTAGGAGTCAGCTAATTTTTTATATAAAGAGCAAGATAGTAGATATTTTGAGTATCATGGGCCATATGTTTTCTGTTGCAACTGCTCAACTCTGCCATTGTAGTATGGATGCAGCCATAGATAATATGTAAATTATGAGTTTGACTGCATTCTAATAAAGCTTTATTTTGGGGAAATGAAATTTTACATAATTTTCAGGTGTCAAGAAATATTATAATACCTAATTGGTTTCTGTTTTAGGATCAGCAGAAGCCAACATAGATATCAGTGTTCTATCATAAGTCACCAGGAGAAAAGACAGTGAAAAGCAACCAAAAAGGGGGTGTTCTACTAGAATAGAAAACTAGAGAATACCTATGATGAAAAATAAGTCACCCTATGGGCATTCCCAGAAAAATTTTAAGGATTTCATAGGAATTGGCATCCTTTAGCTAGAGGAAGACAATGTTTTAGGTTATTATTAATGATGTGATCCGATTAATCATCTACAAACTGGTGAGGCGAGGTCTGAAGAAATTCAAAATACAAACAATATGTGTGTGTATACATGTATATGCCTATTTTATACAACATGAAGCCATCATATATATTGTTAAGCAACCTTCTTTTTTTTAATATGAAATTTATTGTCAAATTGGTTTCCATACAACACCCAGTACTCATCCCAACAGGTGCCCTCCTCAATACCCATCACCCCCCCCCCCCATCAACCCTCAGTTTGTTCTCAGCTTTTAAGAGACTCTTATGGTTTGGCTCCCTCCCTTGCTAACTTTTTTTTTTCCCTTTCCCTCCCCCATGGTCTTCTGTTAAGTTTCTCAGGATCCACATAAGAGTGAAAACATATTGTATCTGTCTTTCTCTGTATGACTTACTTCACGTAGCATAACACTCTCCAGTTCCTTCTTTTTTAACATAACACTGATCAATATGTTGTAAACCTCTTCTTGTCGATGAATGTTAGCCCATAATATCACTAATAATATCTGCACCTCCAATCATACCTTCATTCTCCATTCTTTCTGAACTAGTTTTTAGAATTGCTTACTCCATCATCTTCAAATTTGCATTTTCTACCATGGTAAATGTTAATATTATTGGATTTTTAGTTTGTGACCTTAATTTCCTAACTTCACAGTGTGTTTGTGTTTTCTATTTAAAAAAAAGCAACAGAAACTAGGAAAGTTAGCTAAGTCTAAGAAATCCAATTACTTAGGAAAATACTGTAGTCCTTGTTATAATACTTTTTTAAAATGAGCAATGGCATAAGGTTTTCCAAACAAGAAAGTATTCAATTATTATTGATACTGGCATTGTCAGGTTTACTATTTATAAGGGCACCATGGCTCTTCCACCTCAAAACAAAAGACAGTGACTCTGGAACTAACAGAATAAGGTCTGCATGGTTTGTAATAAACACTGAAATAATGGGTGTGAATAAATGGATAAATGATATTAGCTATTTGAAGTATTTATATAATTATTAAAATTATCAGGTTGCACTTCCATAACAAAACAAAAATTTGCATGCATGCTGAATGTGTTTTAAAAAACACATTACTAAGCACAGATGTATGGGTTTAAATCAGGCATTAAAACTTAGAAAAGCTATTTGCCTAACCTTTATAGAACTTACTCTGATAGGAAGTACGGATCCGTTTCGTTAAATCAGGATAAAAGTTAGACAGGCCACGCATGCAAAAGTTGTCTTTGGAACATGCCAGAACATCAGCATCAGCAGCAGGCAGGGGAAAGAGAGAAAAATAGTCTAAAGTGAAAGGAAGTGATTCATACCAGAATCTAGAACAGCCAAGATGAAGAAATTGCAGCAAGTTTAGGTAACCAAATTAGAAAGGAGATATTAAAAAAATAAATCAATTAGAAAGTAAGAGGTGATAGATGAATGATGACAGTGCTATAGTAATTTTATTTAATCAAATATAAGAGTAGATGTCATATTTGTCATATGATTTTTATGTAGTAAACGTATTTCACATGTAAATAATACTTATGTTACCTCATAAAAATTAAAATGGTTGTCTTCAATCCTCAGTATTAAAAAGACAGCTTAGGGATTTTAGTCTTTGGTATTTTATTTTTATAATATAAAATGAGTATTCATTGTAGTCATTTTATACACTAAATATGAACAAAGTTTATGACTTCATCACAGTTTTTCCAGATTTTAAAGTCATCAAAATTCTAAGCTCTAATCATAATTGAGTCTCAATAAATTTAAATTAAGTAACAGTTATGTTGTTGGTCACAATATACACCTTGTCATACCATTGTATAAACTGAGTAAGTAACTTAGATACTGGCATAGGATCCAGTTTTTCAAATTCAATTTGTGCTTTCAGTATGCCAGTATTGCCTCTTATACCCTAATATTTTCCTACCCTAGAGTCCATAAACTTTAAAAAATCAATCTTCTCTTTCCCAATCATGAGGTAATCTTACGGAACATGCATGCACAATCTCTTATTCTGCCTTCCTTTCAAAAGCCAGAAAAGGTAGAGGCAGAACCTATACAATTTGAAATTTCCAGCATTCCTAAAATTATGCTAAAAGCTGAGATCACTAGCAGGAAACAAAGAGACTTCTATATTCTGAAGGAGAACTTTTGTGCTCCTGAAAAGGGTTTAAATTAGCAACGTGGAAAGGGTTAAGGTTCATTAAAAAAAAAAAGA
This sequence comes from Prionailurus viverrinus, assembly GCF_022837055.1. NCBI lineage: Eukaryota > Metazoa > Chordata > Mammalia > Carnivora > Felidae > Prionailurus > Prionailurus viverrinus. The sequence continues at coordinate 92,570,583 of NC_062569.1, forward strand.
AAAAAGATTAACAAAGGGAAGAATTTCAGTATATCAAGTTAATTTTTCATTAGTCCAAAGGGAAACTTCTTTTATTATAACATTTGGATGTTAAATTTGGCACATTTGCTATTTAGTAAATAACACCTATCATAATGTTCTCTTTTTATTTTAAAATATTCTTTACATGAGTCTATTTAATAAACTAAACACATAATACTATAGATGTATTTCCATCTGCAAATCTTTGAGTCAACTGATTTTTTTTATCAACTAAACTATATCAGTGGACAGAAAATATGCAAAATTTTGTCAGTGTTTACAAAGCCAACTATTTGGATAAATACTGAAATTTCAGTAAACTTTGGATAATTTGGCATACCAAAATTTGGCATTATATAGAAAGTATTTCTGCTTATATATTAATTAACCTTATATATTTTTCCTTTATAGTTATACAAATTTATTGGTCCTGTCAAGCAAAATGTTATCTTTCATAGCATTTTAAAATGTTAATAATGTTTATTGCATTTGTGAAAATACCTCAAAGAAAATCACCCTCCAATAAAGAAAGGTGACAGCCAGAATATGGAGTTTAAACAATTAAAAGTAGTGAATATTTAAAATTATATTTTTGAATATTAGAAGAGATATTAGAAGAAAACTATCCTGTTAAAATACAACTATTGCAAATAATTTTTTCAACTACAGAGCCTGATTTTCACAGCAGTTTTATATTTAATAAATTCTTATTTTCTCTTATTTCTTAGGAATTCAACCTATGAAACTTGAGGTGTTCCCTAACTTTGGCAGCAAATTGAAATTTAAACACTTCCTTTATCCTTTCAAAGATTCTCACTATATTTCCGCCCAATTTTATTTACATAGTATTATAAGTTATATTGACTTCATATTGCCATGCATTTGAATAGCATTACAGAAGAAAGATAAGAAATCTAAAGGTAAGAAAACAGATGAACTAATCAAGTTCATAACCATTTTGTTTTATCTCCTACCTGCAATGAACTGCTTGTTTTTTCGAGGAGACCGTGGTTGACGTTGGTATAGGTCACTTGATCTATATAGGTCAATGGTCCCCATGCTTAACAGTACTGTCTTCTGTATAAAATCCACCACAGCCAACCCATTGCAGTTCCCAAATGCAACTCTGAGAGAAAAAAAAAAATGCAGCTAGAACGTATCACAATAATCATTATTATTGTAATCTCTGAATTAAACATAATTGGAAAGTAATGCCTTAGGGTTGGAGAGGTAAGGTCGCGATTGGTGTAACGTCAGGAAGGATACCATGCCTTTACACAGGATGGAGTGACCTTGTATAATAGCCATATTATACAGTCATATTTTATCATCAATTTTATTATTTAAGTAGTGATTACCCAACCTGCTCTTTAACTTGGTCTTATCTTTTTATAGAATCATATAAAATGTTTTTGCTAGCAGTGGGGAAATAGATCAAGAAATGGCATACTCTAATAGCTATAGATGCTTAGGTATATAATTAGATGACTTTTAAAAATAAAATTATAATTATTAACCTCCAAATTATTTCTCTTCTTTCTTAAAAAATTGTAAAAATATTTTTTTATTTTTGAGAGAGAGATAGAGCATGAGCAGGTGAGGGGCAGAGCAAGAAGGGGAGAACAGATTCTGAAGCAGGCTCCAGGCTCTGAGCTGTCAGCCAGAGCCTGATGTTGGGCTCAAACTAATAAACTGCGAGATCATGACCGAGGTCGAAGTTGGATACTTGGCAGACTGAGCCATCCAGGCACCCCTAAATTATTTCTCTTCTTAAACAGTATATATTTAACACAAAATTTACATAAAAAATAACTTTCTATATCTAAGGTTTTGACACCATAGTAGATATAAACAGAGATACAATTTTCATTCACAAAAAATTAAAAATTTCTCTCTTGTTTTTTATTTTGTCCTACTTATTAACTTTTGTCCTACTAAAAGACAAACATCATTCGATTAATTTTTTTTATTTCTCCTGAGAAATTAAAACAGCTCTTAGCACTAAGCAGGCATTTTGGTCAGTCTTAATATTTATTAGGCTTACACAAATTCTCTTTTTCTGAATTTACAACATGTCTTCTAGCTAAACAATTGTAAATTTGTGCTGTTTGCTCCCTAAACTAAACAAACACTAGTTACATGACTGTTGTTTTGCTCATTTCATGTAAGTTCTGTGTTGTTTTCTTACTCAGATTGAATCTGGTTGACAAACCATTGGTTTACTCTCAGTTTCTTTCCACTCCACCACATAGCCTTCCTTCCTTACAACAAATGAAAAGTTCTACCATATGAGATGTTTTGCTATTTCACATAGAGTTCTACACCTTCCAACAAGACAGACTTTGGAAACTAAAACAAAAACAAAAACAAAAACTATTGTTATAAGAGTCAGCAGAGGGGCACCTGGGTGGCTCAGTCAGTTAAGCACCGACTTTGGCGCAGGTCATGACCTCACGGTTTGTGAGTTTGAGCCCCGTGTTGGGTTCTGTGCTGACAGCTCAGAGCCTGAAACCTGCTTCAGATTCTGTGTCTCCCTCTCTCTCTGCCTCCCTCCCACTCATCTCTGTCTGTCTCTCAAAAATAAACATAAAAAAAAATTTTTTTTAAAGTCAGCAGATTCTATCTCTATCATTTACAGGTTATGTGACCTTGAAAACAATTAATGAACTTTGTCAGGCCTTAGTTTCTTTACTTTATAATGAGAATTATAATACTAGATTTATCTATTTTTCAGGGCTTTAATGAGCATCAAAATCAGAAAATTGTTATTAAAATACTTTGAAAAATTTCCATACATAAGTAGAACTGACTCTAATATTATAATAAGTAAATGCAATATTATACATATTACATACTGTATAGCAAGTTCATATCTCGAAACTTATACAGGTATGATAGAGTTCCCAAATTCAATACTGACAAGAAAAAAAATAGGAAAGTAGAATGTATTACATCAACCAGAATGATTATTTTTCTCTTTGAATTAAAAATAAGAATACTAGAAAGTTATACCTTAGTGTTGGGGAGGTCAGGCAATGGTTGTTGAAAAGTCAGTTAGAATACTGGGTTTAATTTCCTAACTTAAATAAAAAACTGTACGAAATATATTAAGACACAGTTTGCACAGATTGACCAACCAGGCAACATAGGATGAGAGAAGGATAACAATCAAAGTAAACTTTACCTAGGTATTCTTCTTGTGTTTTGTTTTTTATTTACAGTTTTATTGAGATATATTTCACATATTATAAAATTCACTGATTTAAATAAAGTGTACAGTTCTGTGGTTTTAAATATATTTGTTCTTACTAGTAAAATGTATTTAGAATTGTGGAATCATCACCACATTTTAGAACATTTCAGTACCGGAATCTGGGTATTCTAATTTAAACTAATGTTCTAATTTAGTGAATGGAGGAGAGACTTTCCAGACTAGACTAGCACAGGAAACTAACACAGAGAGATCAGTGGTCGCACTGAATTGAGGAGAAATAGATCAGACTCTGATGCTATAAAAACAGCCAGAATTTATGAGGTAAAATACTAGAGAGAAAAGAGCTACACAAGGAGAATATATCAGACTCATAGAATGGTTCTCTGGAGCATCCATGTGAAAAAATTCCCCCAGGCTTGGGAAAGAACCACTAAAGAGATAAAGCTGAACAATTCACAAAGTTATCAAAAGGCTGAGAATATTTCATGTTACTACCAGACAAACTGCTGAGATCTCCTAATAGACAAAAAAAAGCAGATATAGTAGTATCACTTTAGGAGTGGGGAACACATTTAGCCATAAACTAAAAGTTCTTCTGAACTCCACCTTAAAAAAAAGCTTAGACACATTATTCTAAGTAACATAACTGCCTTCCAGAAAAATAACCAACACTATTAAAAAGAATCAAACAAAATACCACCATAATGTAAAATTCACAATGTCCACTATATAAAAAGTAGCAGGCATATAAGGAATTCAGAAAACATGACTGATAAGCAAAGGAAAAAATAAATCAAAAGAAACATACCTAGAAATGAAACAAATGATAAAAGTAGCAAACAAGGATATTAAAAATGCTTAAAAATATATATTCCAGATATTTAAGAAGGTGGAGAAAAACATACTCTAAAGTTACAGGAATCAAGACAGGCTGGTATTGAAGTAAAGATAAAAATAAATTTTAATGAAACGAGTGGCCATAAACAAACATAAATGGTCAACTGATATTTGACAAAAGCATTATAGGAATTCAGAGGAAAGATAGTCTTCAATAAATGATGTGAAACAATTAGATATCCATAAGTAAAAAATTGAGCCTTAAATTTTTACCTTCCACAGTACAGAAAAATTAATAAGACACTTGATTTCAAAAAATAGGCAAAAGATTTGAACAGATATCTCACCAAACAAAATGTACAAATGTGAAATAGGCACTTAAAAGATGCTGAGCATCATTAGTCACCAGGAATATGTAAATTAAAACCACTGATCCCATCAGAGTAGATAGAATTAAAAGATTGGTAACATCAAGTGTTGACAATCATGTGGAAAAACTGAAATTCGAATACATTGTTGTTGGAAATACAAAGAATACAACTTCTTTAAAAAATAGTTTGCCTTATAAATATATATAGTTAACTCTTCACCAACACAGGGGTTAAAGGTGCCTACCCCCCACACAATCAAAATCCATGTATAAGTTTTAACTCCTTCATACCCCCCAAACTTAACTATTAATAACCTACAGTTGACTGGAAGCCTTACTGGTAACATAAACAGTCAATGAACACATATATTGTATATGTATTATATATTAGATGTTTACAATAAAATAAGCTAAAGGAAAAATGTTACTAAGAAAATCATAAGAAAGGGAAATATATTTACATTATTGTATTGAAAAAAATCATGTATGAGTGGACCCATGCAATTCAAACTTGTATTGTTCAAGGGTCAACTAAATTCACCATATGACCCAGTAATTCTATTCTTTCTTACCCAAGAAAATGTAAACAAATATTACACAAAGACTTGTACTTGAACATTAATAGCAAATTTATTCATAAAAGCCTCAAACTGGAAACAACTGAAGTTTCCATCGTATAAACACATTTTTTGTATATCCACATAATGGATAATACAGCAATGAAAAGGAACAAGCCACAGATACATATACAATATGGATGAAACACAAAAACATTATGCTAAGTGAATGAAAACAAACACAAAATTATTTATGATTTATGACTCTATATAAAATTACAGTAAATGCAGTCAAATTGAGGGGCTAGAGGAAGAGGTAAAAATTGAATGCAAGGGAGCATAAAGGACCCTTTTGAGGTGATCGATACTTTTTATATCATTAGTTTGTTGGTGGTTACATGACTTATATTTGTCTTGCATGTTTGTCAAAATTAATATGTCATGCTTAAAATGGGTGATTTTTATTTTATATACATACCTCAATAAAGTATTTGTAATACTAATAAATATTTAGTTAATTAAATTGCTACAAAAAAGACAGAGAATTACACAGAGTTATGGACTCTGGTCCCTAAGAATGTTCTGGAGAGTAAGAGAATGATATGGCAAAGATTTTTTAAAAAATTGGATATTTTAGTTAACCTACCTGAAAGATAAAATGATTTCATTGTGGGAAGAAAAGGTGAGATTTTTTTTTTCTTCCAATATCTTGTTGGTAAGGAAATTCAAAAGAAAATATCAATCAACAAGAACATATTTTCAAGATTTAGCATTTATAATAAAAATAATTTTTATTAATCTCATCTTTGTTTCTTTAAATACTCAACATCTATCTTAAACTGCTTTATATAAAAACTAGCTATTCTCAATTGTCTAAGAGTTAATTAACTTTTCTGTTTTATAAGTACAAAATATATTTATATATAGAAATTAAAAGTCCACATTAAAAAGTCCCTAAATACCCTACAGGCATCCTGTTCTATTTTGCATTTATAAACAATGTTAATGTATGGACACATATAAATATAAAAAAAAAGTAAAAGTCAAATATTTTAAAAACACATTTCTATTTCATATCTTTGAATATGGTGATGCTTTAAGAAATTGCTCTTCTTTCTAAAAGCAACTCAGAAAAATAGGTTTAAATATGTTTGTTCAATGGGTTGGAAAAAAAGCAAAATTTTGCTTTTAAATACCTTAAAAGTTTTGTTACTGGTACGAACTTAGGGAAAAAAGCTCATATAACATTTGTAATCAAATACAAATACATTTTGGAAAATTACTGATTTAATAATTCTGTCTTAAAAATAGCTTTGTTTTTTTTCCCTTGATATACCACCATGTAAAAATAATCATAAAACTGTCTGTGTTTAAATTTAAATTTTTTTAATTTTAAAAGAAAATTTAATTATACCTAGAGTTAAAAATTCAGTTCCTAGTTGTGCTAGCTTCATTTTAGGTGCTCATTGTGATTAGCAGTAATATATTCGACTGCTCAGATTATAATACATTGCCATCACTGCAGAAAGACCTATTGCACAGTTCTTTTGTAGGGTATGCATACCTTAAATGTGATTTATTTATTTTATCTCCCTGTGATTTATTTATTTTATAACTGGAAGTTTGCGCCCAATAATCCCATTCACCTATTTTGCTCCACCTGCCAACACCCTCCCCTCTGGCAACTACTAGTTTTCTTTGTATTTATAATTCTGTTTCTGTTTTTTTGTTTTTTTGTTTGTTCATTCGATTTGTTTTGTAGATTCTACATATAAGTGAACCATATAGTATTTGTCTTTCTCAAACTTATTTCAACCTCTAGTTCCATCCATGTTGTCCCAAATAGCAAGATCTCATTCTTTTTCATGACCAAGTAACATTCCATTGTGTGTGTATGTAGGATATGTGTCACATCTTCTTTATGCATTCATCTATTGATGGATACTTAAGAGTACTTCCCTATCTTGGCTATTTTAAATAATGCTGCAATAATCTTAAGGGTGCATATATCTTTTTGAATTAATGTTTTTATTCTCATTACCTTTAGCAGTGGAATTAGTGGGTCATATGATGTTTATGTTTTTAATTATTTGAGGTACCTACATGCTGTTTTCCATAGTGGCTACACCAAATTACATTAACATCAACAGTGCACCAGGGCTCACCTTTTCTGCATATCCTTGCCAACACTTGTTATTTCTTGTCTTTTTGGTACCAGGCATTCTGACAGGAATGAAGTGGTATCTCATTGTGGTTTTGATTTGCATTTCACTGATAATTAGTGCTGTTGAGCATCTAATTATGTGTTTGTTGGCCAGCTGTATGTCTTTGGAAAAAATGTCATTTCAGGTCCTCTCCTCATTTAAAATTAGACTCATTCCTATTGAGTTATGTAAGTTCTTTATGTATTTTGGAAATTAATCCCTTATCAGATATGTCATTTGCAAATATCTTCTCCCATTCAGTAAGTTGCCTTTCAGTTTTGTTGATGGTTTCCTTTGACTTGCAAAAGCTTTTTACTTTGTTGTAGTCCCAATAGTTTATTTTTGCTTTTGCTTCCCTTTCATGAGAAGACTTATCCAGAAAAATGTTGCTAAGGTTGATATCAAAGAAATTACTGCCTTTGTTTTCATCTAGGGATTTTATAGTTTCAGGTCTCACATTGAGGTCTTTAATCCATGTAAGTTTATTCTTGTGTATTGTATAAGAAAGTGGTCCAGTTTTATTATTTTCAATTTAACCATCCAGTTTTCCTAATATCATTTTTTGAAGAGATTGTCTTTTCCTCATTGTGTATTCTTGCCTCCTTTATTATAGATTAGTTGACCATTATAAGCATGGGTTTATTTCTGGGCTCTCTATCCTGTTGGTGAATGTGTCTATTTTTATGCCAGTACCATATTGTTCTGACTATTATAGCTTTCATAGTATACCTTGAAACCTAGAACTGTGATATTTTTAAGTTTTGTTCTTCCTTCTTAAGACTTCTTTGGCTATTGGGGGTCTTTTGTGCTTACATACAAGTTTTACAAGTACATGTTCTAGTTCTGTGAAAAATAATACTGGTATTTTGATAGGAATTACATTGAATATGTAGATTACTTTGGGTAGTATGGACATTTTAATGATGTTAACTCTTCCAATCCATGAGTGTGGTACGCCTTTACATTTGCTTTGCTGTCTTCAATTTCTTTTATCAGTGTTTTATTATTCTCAAAGTACAAATGTTTTACCTCCTTGGTTAAATTATTCTTTGTATTCTCTGGTATTTTATTCTTTTTGATGTGATTGCAAATGGGATTATTTTCTTAATTTCTCTTTCTGCTATTTTGTTATTAGTATACAGAAATGCAACTGATTTCTGTATATTAATTTCCTACAACTTAATACTTAATTCATTTATCTACTCTAGTGGTTTTTATTTTTTTTTCAACGTTTATTTATTTTTTTAAGACAGAGAGAGACAGCATGAATGGGGGAGGGGCAGAGAGAGAGGGAGACACAGAATAGGAAACAGGCTCCAGGCTCTGAGCCATCAGCCCAGAGCCCGACGCGGGGCTCGAACTCACGGACCGCGAGATTGTGACCTGGCTGAAGTCGGACGCTTAACCGACTGCGCCACCCAGGCGCCCCTACTCTAGTGGTTTTTAATGGAGTTTTTAGGGTTTTTGTTTTCTAAGAATGAGACAGGATGAGTGGGGGAGGGGCAGAAGAAGAGGTAAAGTGAGACTGTTAAGCAGAATCCATGCCCAGCACAGAGCCCCAAGCGAGGCTTGATTTCATGACCATATCATGACCTGAGCCAAAATCGAGAGTTATATGTTTAACAGAGTCACACAGGCACCCTTGGATATTCTATATACAGTAGCATGTCATCTGGAAATAGTGAAAGTTTTACTTCTTCCTTCCCTATTTGGATGTATTTTATTTCTTTTTCTTGTCTGACTGCTGCAGCTAGGACTTCCAGTACTATATTGAATAAAAGTAGTGAGAGTGGACATCCTTGTCCTGTTCCATATCTTAGAGGAAAAGTTCTCAGTGTTTGACTGTTAACATGATGTTGGCTGCGGGTTTTCATATATGGCTTTTATTATGTTGAGGTATACTCTCTCTAAACTTACTTTGTTGAGAGTTTTTATCATAAATGGATGTCATTTTGTCAAATGTTTTTTCTGCATCTATTGAGATAGTCATATGGTTTTTATTCATTTTGTTAATGTGGTATATCAAGTTGATTGATTTGCAAATCCTGAACCATCCTTGCACCACAGGAATAAATCTCACTTGATTGTGGTGAATGATCATTTTAATGTATTGTTGAATTTTGTTTGCTATTATTTTGTTGAGTTTTGCATCTATGTTTAGCAGAGATATTGGCTTGCAGATTTCTTTTTGGGTAGTGTTTTTCTCGTTTTGGTATCAGGATAATGTTACCCTCATAGAATGAATTTGGAAATTTTCCTTCCTCTTCTATTTTTTTGTAATAGTTTGAGAAAAATAGATATCAACTCTTCTTTAAATGTTTGGTAGAATTCACCTGTGAAACCATCTGGTCTAGACTTATGTTGGTTATTGATTTAATTGCATACTAGTATCTGGTCCATTCGTATTTTCTATTTCTTTCAGATTTACTCATGGAATTGTATATTTCTAGGAATTTATCCATTTCTTCTATGTTGTTCATTTACTGGCATACTTGTTGTTTGCAGTACTGTCTTAAAATCCTTGTACTTCTGTAGTGTGAATTATTATTTCTCTTTCATTTCTGATTTTATTTGAATCCTCTCTCTTTTTTTATTGAGGAGTTTTCCTAAGGGTTTATTAATTTTGTTTCTCTTTTCAAGGAATCATATCCTGGTTCCTTCCTTCCTCCCTCTCTCCCTCCCTCCCTCATTTATTTCTGCTATGATCTTTATTATTTCTTTTTGATGTTCAGCTGGGTGATTTCCAGTATCCTGTCTTCTATATCACTAATTTGTACTTTTGCATCATCTTATCTGCTGTTGATTCCCTCAAGTATTTTTCATTTCAGTTATTGTATTCTTCAGTTCTGAATGGTTCTTTTTAATATTTATCTTTCTGTTGCAGTTTTCACTGTGTTCATCCATTCTTTTCCCAAGTTTGGTGAACACTTTATGACTGTAATTTTGAACTCTTTATCAGGTAGATTCCTTATCTCAGTTTCATTTAGTTCTTTCTCTGAGGTTTATCAGTTTTTTCATTTGGAATATATTCCTCAATCTCCTCATTTTGCTTCACTTTGTGTGTTTCTACATATTACATAGATCAGCTATATCTCCCAGTTGTGAAGCAATGGCCTTAGGTAGATTTCCTGTGTGGCCCAGAAGTGCAATCCCTACTGTTCACCAGAACCAGGTGCTCCAGGCTGTCCCCTATATGGGTTCTGTATTCCCTTTTATTGTGGCTGGGCTGCAACTGCTATAGGTATATTGGGTAGAATGGACCCATAGGGGAATACAAGGGTGGAATGAGTAATGCTAACCAGGTAGATGGAGGGTATTAGAAATGGTGCCTTCCAGTACCAGGCTAGCTTGATAGAGGAATATGAAAACTGGCACCCACATATGCACATATTCCTGAATAAAGTTGCTACAGATCCTGTCCCTACAGAACATGCCTAAAATTAGTCAATAAGTCTCCTTCAAGTATGGCCCAAGTTCCTTTTAAACTGCTGCCTTTCTGTTGGGTCTTGGTGCAGATGAGTTTGTGTTTGTGAACCAGGCTCTTTATGAGTGGAGTCTTATTTTCCTATAGCCCCGTGGCTCTCCCAGAGTTAAACTCTAATGATTTGCAAATCCAGTTGTTATGGGGGCACATTTTACCAGTGCAGGTCCTTAGGGCATTGGTGCTTGATGTGGTACCTAAACCCTTACCTCCTTAGGGAGTACTCTACTTATGTGATATCCTTCCTGCTTGTGGGTTGCCATGCTGGGGATATAGATCCTGACTAGCTTGCATCTCTTCCACTCCTACCTGTCTCAACGTGGCTTATCCTTAGTTGTGTAAGAGCTCTTCTTCTAGTCTTTGGGTCATTCTGAGAGTTGTCCTATATGTAGTTGTAATTTTGGTGTGTCCATGGAGAACTTAAACTCAGAATCTTCCTATTCTGCCATCTTGATTCTCTCTTCATTTATAAATTCTTTTTGTATTTGTAAGATAAAATCACTCTATTATTGGTTTACTTTGTTTATTCAAGTAAATATATCTTCAAGTTATTATTTTATGGGTGGTAGTAAATCACTATCCTTTCTATCCCTGGGATACTACACTATTTCACGTTTCTCTACACCCTACATAAGTAATTCATTAATTAAAAGCTCCACAATTGTTCTTTTTGAATATGTCATGTGTATTCTGCCCTGAACCTAAAAGTTAAATTTTATTTTATTTTTGTTTTTATTTTTATTTTTTTAAGTAAGCTTTACACCAAAAGTGGAACTTGAACTCACAGTTTTGAGATCAAAAGTTGCATACTCTACCAACTGAGCCAAACAGGTGCCCTTAAAAGTTACATTTTACATGTGTTCATACATTTAATCCTTTCAACATTTTATCCTTGTGTTACAGATATGGAAATTGAGCACAGAAACTTTAAGTAACTTCTAAGATTCAACAGCCAGAAAGCAGAATTAAGATTTGAATCCCAAAGAATCTGACTCTAGCATTCATGCTCTTTAACCCTGCACTAGATTATCTCAGTAACTAAAAAACAGAGCTTCCACTAAGCCATCAAAATTGTATGGTTCTCTATCCTCTGGAAATAATGGGAGGAAGAAAAGCTGATAATAATAGAAGAGCTGACTCAACATAATTCTTTATGTCTTTGGAATAAAAGTAAAATATTCACATTTAATCTTCTTACTAGATTTCTTCAATGACTGATTTCTCACCTTCTTTTTTCTCCAACATTTTCTTCTCAGTTACTTTGCTGCACTCTATCAGTTTCTATATTTATGCTTTCAAATGACTTTCAAGTCATTGGTCACATACCATAGGCTCTAGATTTTCTAACCATTTCTGGTGTCTGATGATTCTCAACAACTCACATCCCCAAGTCCCTAAGGAAAGAGCATTTCAGAGGCACAAAGTATAGTTTTCTTTAAAGTTTTTTTTTCAGTCTTAAAAATTACTTTTACTTTAAAAAATTCAAACAAGGGGCACCAGGGTGGCTCAGTCAGTTGAGTGTCCGATTTCAGTTCAGGTCACAATCTCACGGTTCATGAGTTCAAGCCCCACATTGGGCTCACTGCAGTCATTGCAGAGCCCACTTTGGATCCTCTGTCCCCCTCTCTCTGTGCCCTTCCCTGGCTCACACTGTCAAAAATGAATAAATATTTAAGAAAAAATTCAAACAGTAAGATGAAAGCCCCCTTACTTGGTCTACTGTGTGCCAATCTCCTTTTCAAAAATGACTGCCATTAACAGTTTTTATATTCTTCTTGCCCTTTTTCTATGTTTTAACAAGCTTATACTTGTTCTATAACTTTATTATTTTCACTAAAACATGTCTAAGATATATTTCATTGTCTGTGTTCTTTAACGGTTGCATTGTATTCGAAGGTACAAAAGTAACATGTTTTTTAAGAGAGCATCTTCCTATTTAGGTAGATTTATATAGGTTCCAGATATTTTGCTATTATATGGAATGATGCAAGGAACATGCTTCTACTAACGGTGCATAAGTGAAAGCCTTCAGAAATTGTAAATATTTCACTAAGCCTAGAATTTCAGAGTCAAAAGATATGCTTAGTTTTATTTTATTTATTTTTAAAGTTTATTCTTTTATTTCAGAGAGAGAGCATGAGTATCAGAAGGGCAGAGAGCAAGAGAGAGAGAGAGAATCCCAAGAGGGCTGTGTAATGTCAGTGTGGAGCCTGATGCAGGGCTCAAACCCAAGAACCGTGACATCATGACCTGAGCAGAAACCAAGAGTCTGATGCTTAACCCACTGAACCACCCAGGTACCCCTTAGTTTTATTTAAAAAAAAAAGTATATAAAAAAGAATCCATTTCCTCATATTCTTAATGAATATGTTAGCAATCTTTAAAAATTTTCTCATATAATGGATAAAAATTGCTCTTGTTTCAATTTTACTTGTTACTAGTGAAGTTATAAATCCTTTCATGTTTATTGCCATTTGTATTTCTTCTGTGAATTGCCTGTTTATATAGTTTATTTTTAACTGGGTTATTCTTATTTGTGGATGTTTATAGCATATTATAGAAAGACAATGTTGCATAGTATATAAGTAATATGCTGTACCTTGATTTTTAGAACTTTATTAGATATTTTGCTAATTCTATGTAAATTCATAGTATGTAAAATTTTTAAATGACTCCCAATATTTGTATGTAATCTAATTTATTCCCCTATAATTTTGTTAATGGACAATGAGATTGCTTCCAGTCTTTTGCTATTAACAATACAACAATGACTATCCTTCATAAGTTACTTTGCACTAAAATGTGGAGTATATTTGTGGGATAAATTTCTAGAAATTAAATTACTCAAGTATTTTCAAAACTCTATATTTTACTTTTATTCATATGTAACATTTATAAATAAAAGTGTACATAATTGTACACTTCAATGGATTATCAAAAAGTGAACAATCCCACATAACCACCACTATGTCAAGAAATAGTATGTTACCAGCAGCTGATTCATGTTCCTGACAATTATTGCTACTCTTTCCTCTTCCAAAATCTGACTTCCTACACCAAAAAAGCAGTTTTGCTTGTTTTTGATAGATGTTTATCAAAAGATAGATATGTGTTTGCTTTTCATTAGGTTATATACCTAGAAACGAAACTTTTGGATTATAGGGTGGGCTAACATAAGTATGCTAAAATGGAGTACATAATGCTAACATTTTATAAAGTAGATTCAACAGTTTACCCTCTGCAGCAATGTATGAGAGTTCCTATACCCAATATCTTTGCAAATATTACCAACATTACTAATGGGGTTGTGTACTTTCTCATATGTATATGCAAATATACTTGTCATTTACATATCTTCCTTTGTGAGATATTTGATCAAATTTCCTGCACATTTTTTTCTATTATTTGTCTTTTTGTTATTGATGACTCATGAGACTCTTTTTACACTCTGCATATGAATGAGTCCAGTGTCAGACACAATCTAAATATCTCTTCCTTGCCCTACCATTTCACTCTAATGGTGCCTTTTTTTCCAAGAGTTTCTTAATGTTTTTCTTTATGATTAATAATTTTTTAGCATGTTGGAGAAATATTTTTAAAGAAATTTTTAATGTTTATTTTTGAGAGAGAGAGAGAGGCAGAGCGCCAGCAGGGGAAGGGCAGAGAGAGAGGAAGACACAGGATCCAAAGCAGGCTCCAGGCTCTGAGCTGTCAGCACACAGCCTGATGCAGGGCTCCAACTCATGAACTATGAGATCATGACCTGAGCCTAAGTTGGCGCTTAACTAAGTCACCCAGGTGCCCCATTGAAGAAATATTTTAACATAAGTGTAATGAAGATATTCTCCTATAATACCTTCTAGAATCTTTGTATATAGTGGGAAAGAACAGTCAGATTTTTTCTCTATATATTTTTTAATTGGCTTTGTAGTATTTATTGGGGGAAAACTTGTCATTTCCTCTATTGCTCTGCAGAACCAATTTGGTTATATATGCTTGGATCTCTTTCTTCACTCTTCTGCGAGTTGGTCTATTTGTCTATTTCTCCTGTGCCAATAGAACACTGTCATGACTAATATAACTTTAATAACTCTTGCTTTCCCATAGAACAAGTCTTCTAAATCTATTTCTCTTTAGTATTGTCTTAGTTAATTGTGGTCCTTTGCATTTCTCTATACATTTTAGAACCAGTTTTAAACTTCAAGGGAAAAAATATGCTAAAATTTATATTGGTATTATGGTAAACCAATAGATCATTTTGTGAAAACCTGACATCTTTACACTATTATTGAATTTTCCACTCCATGATTTAGGTTTGTTAATTTCTTTTTATAGTTTTCTGTGTAGAGGTGTGTGTGTGTGTGTGTGTGTGTGTGCGTGCGTGTTGGTAGAGGTCTTGATAATCTTTTATTAAGTGTTTTCCTAGATACTTTATTTTATTTTATTGCAAGTGGAATCTTTATACAACTTTAGTTTCTATTTTTTCAGTATATGGAAATGCTTGTTTGTTTATTTAATTATTTTGAGAGAGAGCACGCACGCATGTGTGAGTGGGAGAGGAGCAGACAGAGAGAGAGGGAGAGAGTATTAAACAGGCTGTCATGCCCAGCATGGAGCCCTATGTGGGGTGGATCTTGATCTCACAACTGTGAGATCATGCCCTGAGCCAAAAAATCAAGAGTCAGAGGCTTAACAAAGTAAGCCACCCAGGCACCCCTGGAAATGTCATTTATTTTTACATTGACTTTGTATCTACTACTCTTGCAATCTAATAAAATTTATCTGCAAAGTATTTAAATGTTGTACATACATAATCATTTCTTTCCATTTCCTTCTTTTGTAATCTATATAACTAACTTTGATTTATTTTCCTTTATGTATTGCTCTGGCTAGGTCCTTCAGTACAATGCGAATAGAGGTAGTGATAACAGTCATCCTTGTCTTGTTTTCATATCAGATGTAAAGCTTTCAACATTTTATGTAAAGTATGGATGATATTTGCTGCTATGTATCAGATTAAGGAAATTTCCTTCTTGGTTTAGTTAATGGTTTCTTTTTAACTCATGAATAGAAGATACATTTTACTAAATGTTTTTGCTTTTTGCATCCCATGGCTTACTTTTATAGTTTTCTATTTTATCCTGTTAATGTGATGAATTACATGAATTCATTTCAAATGTTAAACAAGCCTTGCATTCTTGGTATAAACTAAACATGTTTCTAATATGTGATTATTTTATTGACACATTTTATTATTTTATTGACACATTATTTTATTGACACATTCTAATATGTGATTATTTTATTTATATTTTGGCTGGGATTTTTGCACCTATGCTTATGTTCTGCTTTTTGTAATGGTCGTTTCAAGTTTTGGCATCAAGTTATATTGTCCCATAAAGAGATGAATATGACTTTTTCTTTCTCAGCTTTCTCAGAAAGTTTTTATATAGGACTGGTTTTACTTATTTTCTAAAATTTTGTTGGGATTTACAGAAGTAGCCACTTGAGCTCGAAATTTTTGGCAGTTGAAACCGTCTGTGAGCAAGGTGTCCAAACTTTCTCTTACAAGTGTCGGTTCTTCAGAGGCTCTATAGTGACTGTTACCCCCACAGTTACTTTACATGGAAAATATGCTCTCTGACTTATTCTAACAATCTTCAGCTCCTGAACTTGGTGATATACCTTCATACCCTCTTAAATTTGGTATTCCTTGCCTTTATAGGTCAATCTCTTGAGTATAGAACCCTGAAAATGGCTTCAGCTCAGTCATCTACCATAACTACTTGGGTTAGAAGACAAACATATATTCTTGTCGTATCAAATAATGGGATTATTGACTGTCCCACACTTCCTTCCTCTCTTTCCTTCATTCAAGGGAGTTCCTGCCAGTGTATCTACCAAATAATTTTTCAGTCAATAAAAGGTTCCCCTTATGTATGTTCACATAGAACCTCCACACTGCAAAAACTCCAGGAACACAAGATAAAATTTTTCTTTTTCTTTTAGGCAGTCTTCCTTTCAGATGCCTTCAAAAAGTTTTCTTTGAGCTCATCAAACTTAGCTTAGGGGCAGACCGGGAAGAATGGAAGTAGAACCAAATATATATTTTTCATGTATTATTTGATAAATGATGATTGATTCCAAATTTGGAGGGAAAGATATAGTATTCAGGAAGTGGTATTGGCACAACTCTTAGTCATCAGGAAAGAACTAGAGTTTAATCCCAATTTCATACTTTATATCTAAATTAATGCTAGATAGATTAAATACTTAGATATATTTAAGAAATATATTAAAATAGAATGTAATAATTTTTAATCTTGAAGTGAAGGAAGCTTTTCTAAGTATGACACAAAATCCAGAGACATAAAAGAAAAAATAGAATTACTTTAACAATTTTTAAAAATTTATTCATGGAAAAAAACATCCTAAACAATTTCATAAAGTAAACAAAAACAGGGAAAATACTAGCAAATTACATCAGATAGAAAGCTAACTTCCCTACTATGTAAATAGTTTTCACAAATCTATAAGAGAAATACTAACAACTCTGTAGAAAAATGGACAGAATATAAACAGAAATGTCATAGTACAGGAAAACATGTTCCATTTCACTTAAGATATAAGAAAAGTCTACTAACACAATTACATACTTCCTATCCACAGAATGACATGGAATAAAAAGTTTACACTATTGTTAGGAAGGTAGTGCAAGATCACGTATTCTTAAACATTTTTGAGGGGGTATAATTTGGCACAAGTTCTATGGAGGGCTACAATCTAGAAATAAAGAATAATTAAAATTATATTAGCTTTTAAAGGGTATAATACAATCCAACTTTCAAAGAATGCCTGACTGGATTATGTTGCTCTAAACCTTCTATTGTCTCTTAGTTTAGCCTATTAGGGGAAATGTGAATACTTTTTGGAGGATGATAACATCATTTAGAACCTGAAATTATCTCTATAATGTTTATTTATAAATATGTAAGTATATATATGATGGTATATAAATTTATATGTCCCATAAAAACAGAAAGAACACCAAAAAGCAAATCTAGATTACATGAGGACAATATGACCAAAATCCAAGACAAATCAACTAGATAGAGATAGGGAGTTATCAAACACATATTGAGGGAACTGTATTCAACATGTTCAAGGAAATGAAGGACAAGAGTGATAATTTAGGAAGATAACAAGAAGCTTTAAAAAGAATCAAATGAAAGGTATAGAACTGAAAAACAAAATAACTAAAATTGAACTCCATGGCTGGATCTACCATAAGATTATAAACAACTGAAGACAGAATTAGTGAATTCAAAAAGACAAGTCAGAAGAAAGCATCCAAACTGAAACACAAGGAGAAAAAGGATAGAAAATAGAAAAACAAAAAAGAATGTGTAATAACATCCTAACAACCTCCCAACATTAAAAGTGGAAATGCTAGCACAAGTCTGACTTCAAACAAGAACAAATAATCATAGTTTTTATATAAGTTATTATTTTTCGTATACCATTTTCAATCAAGTAAAAATCTAGGTAAAGCCTTCTTTCCATTTTTAGGACTTAAGTATTTTAAAAGAAACATCTCACTATATCAAACATATTAAATAATACAAATTAGAATGTTTAGCTACTTACATTCCATATGCTGAGCTTACAGCAAGACTTGTAATCTGTTGGGGAGGCTCACCATCCACCCACACCAACTGAATAACAAGTTCTGCTTGGTACCCTGGAGGCATCCTCACTGGTCGTGTCTTAACACTAAAAAAGAGAAAAAAGTAGTTCTATCACATACAGTTTAAATAAGTATGCCCATGCTTATCTTCAGAATTTACATAGCATCTTTCTACAGAAATATACAATACCACACATTGAGGGAAGTACACAGGCGGACAGTGTCTTCTAGCTTTCTCAGAATATACCAAATTACTTAAAATTGCTTAGTTTTTTAAATAGCTTTTAAACCAGTTAAGTCCACAACTTCAAATGGCCATTATCCCTTCCTTTTCTTAATTTTTGAGGATGGTATTTTAAATTATTTTTATTATTTACTTTTTTAACAAAAGTTTTTAAATATTTATGAAATATTTGTGACATATATTAAGTTATAAATGCATAACAATATGAATGACTTAATCTACCACCCAAATTAAGAGTTGAACATATCCAAAACCCAAATTCCTGCTCATTCCTTCTAAATTTGCTTGACCTGCAGCCTTATCTATTCTAGTTTATAGCAACTTGTATCTTTCCAGTTATTCAGTTAAAAAAAAAAAGTCATACTAATATCCTTCTCTTGTACCTCACATCAATCAATCATCAAATTCTGTTGATGTTACCTTCAAAATATACCCATAATCTGACCATTTTTTAATTCTCTATTGTGACCATCCTAGTTACGGTTGACAAATAAAAATACAAGACACCCATTTAAATCTGAATTTCAAATAAACAATAAATAGGTTTTATGTTTTGTTTTGTTTATTTTGTTTTGTTTACTGTACGTATGTCCCATGCAGTGTCTGGAATATACTGATACTAAAAAATGTTTATTGTTTATTTGAAATTTAAATTTAAATGGATATCCTGTATTTTTATTTGCTGAATCTGTCAGCCCATAACATCATCTCTGCTTACATTTAATAGCCTCTTTACTGGTCTCCCGGCTTCTACCTTTCCCTTCCATCCCAAGATCCATTTTCAACAAAGCCACCAAAATGATCAATTTAAAATTTAATCAATGGATGTTGAATGTAAGTGATGAATCACTGAATTCTTCTGAAACCAATATTGCACTGTATGTTAAGTAACTAAAATTTAAATTAAAAATAAAATGGTATGTAAAAAAATAATTTGAAAAATAAAATTTAAAACTGATGTCTCTTTTCTATTCAAAACCCTGTAATGAGTCCCCGTTTAATTAGGAATAAAAGCCATGGCCTTACAGTGGCCTATAATTGGCTCTCTATTACTTATCTGACTTCATCTCTTGCTATTCCCCCCCACCCCACTTGCTCTCCTTGTCCTAGCTACACTGACCTCTTCATATGCAAGGCACTTTAAGCCTTTGTTCTATCTATTCCTTCTGCCTGGAATACTCTTCTACGAGATACATTTCAGGTAAATCCCTCATCTACTTTTTGTTTAAATCTCACCTTCTTATCAGTTAAAAAGTAAAAAAAAAGAAGTATTATTTTAGCAAAATCATAGCAATCATGAGAGGAATGCTTTTTTCTAACATAGTATTCTTGTAGTAGTTAGTGTTCTTGTAGTAGCATTCTTGTAGTGTTTTTTGTCTGGTTGATTGGGGTTTTTTTTGATTCCAAGAAAACTGAAGAAATTCCCTAAAAAGACTTTTTGAATTGGGAGATACCAAGCAACTGGCCAAGTTTCTTCCCTGCCATATGTGTTCCCATTCTATTAAAGCCATATTTTCTTTATGATCTTTCTGGGAAGAACATAAATGCCTTCATAATAAAGGATAAAAATATTGTGCCCTCTTCATAGATATTCAAAGAAAAGACCACAGCACTCCTTGGTTGAGTGTAGATCAATGACAACAACTTAATAAAAGAAAAGAATAATTTTATTTTGTACAGTTTCAAAGTAGTATATGATTAATATGTAAAATTGTTTTAAAATTTGGTAGCAACTCTTACTTGAGGCATGGGATACTGTCCTTTGTTCCTCCTTCACTAGCCACAGTGTTAGTACTTCCAGAAAGACTCCTTGAAGGAAGCTGAGATGAGAGATCTGGAAACGGAGGACTTGTTTCTGGTTCTGGGGTTGTAATATCTTCAATATCATACTGAAGTCGTACCTCTAATGACTTAAAAAAATCATGTTTTAATTTAACCTAGGTCATAACAATAAGTAACCACATTAAATTACCTGACAACTTTTTTGTAATTATTGTTTTATTCAGATTAATAAGTTCAATTTCAATTCATAGTAAAGTTGAGATATCCCAAATTGATTTAAATACTGCTATTTCAGTATTTGTATTTAAATATGTGGAACATTCACTGGCACTCACAAAAAATGTAAAATATTTCTTAATTCTTCAGAATTATAAGAAAAATACCTACTAGTGAAGATAAAGTTTTTACATAAAAAATTCTCCTAAGATAAAGGTATAAATTACAACCCCATATATAGTAAAAGAAGAAATTGGTCAGTTATTCCAGTAAATAAAATAAACTGGATGTGTTTACACACACATACATAACACACAAATTATTTGTACAAGGATTTTAGTTTTAAAAAAAACATTCAATTTTGCCTTCAAATTCAGTAAAACATTCCCAAAATAAATTCTAATTTTTGTTTCATTAGCTCAGCTCTTAATTTCATTAGCTTGCTTAATTAAAAAACATTTGATAAACTGTATTGGAATAAAAGATGATCCAAAACCTTTTTTTTAATCTAAAAATGTTTAAAAATTAAGTACTTTATGATTACATTCTATGCTTTAATTAAAATCGATTTTACAACAAACATTTGCTTTACAATGTAAAAATCAGGATCTTTGAGGCTGAAGACAATTGCTTAATAACATGTCATTATGGGGTGTGAATATAGCAATATTATCAAAATGACTGTTATAATTATCTTAAAATTAAAAAACCCTCTAGTGACAGTAACCATTACCAATTATTGTCAACTATACCTAGACACTATACTAATGATTTTATATAATCCTTATAAGAACCTTATGAAATTGGCATTATCATTTGTAGTTTATTACTACTTTGCATTTTTCTATTTTATTTGCACAGAAAATTACATGAGTGATGAAACTGGGTCTTACTCAGACTCTACTACTGACTACTGGATCTTTGTGACTTGCTCAGCATCATGTAGCTATTCGCTGGTACAGCTAGAATTAAAACACAGACTTATCTGACTCCAAAGGCTGGGATTTTAACTAATATACTTTAACAGGGCAGTACTTAATTTTAGCTGTTGAGGTAAAAAGTTATATACAGGTGTTTAGTAGATAATCTTTATTTTCTGATAAAATGGTAAAATGGACTCAGTAGGGATGGCCAATTATCTATAGATGCCTTAATTTAGATTTAATTTATCCCATGAGAGTATCAGAACAATTAAATTACTTGATTAGTTTAAAATTAAGATTATCATAATTATTTCCATCCTATAAAAATGTTGCTATACAGAAATTAAAAATTGACAAGAAAAGGCAAACTAAAAAATTTTAATAAAGATATACATACAACAAAGCCCACATTAATTTGACATTTATGCATAAAGCTACAAATGTCTGTATAAATTCTATACAGACAAAATACATCCTATCTAAAAATACAAGGTTTTGGTACAGAACTGTTTTCATCATTTTAAGCCAAACTATTTTTTAATAAGTTATATAAGTAACAATAATAATTTAAAATCCTATGAATTGGATTACTGACTAAATACATCAGTCTTGATGGCTTAAAACCATATCAAGCACTAGCCAAAATATATGATAATTGCTTTAATAACTCTAGCTATGAACATTAAATTTTAAATAACTTACCACTATTTCTGTTGTAATTTCATGTCTGCTGAATTTATAAATTATGACATATGCAGAGACTCCTGATACACAGAATATTCTGCTCTCTGGACACCAGTAAATCATCTGAATGGCATATGGATCTTCCTCTACAATTTCACATGTTGGTTTTCCTTCTCCTACCTTCTGTTTTTCAAACACTTTTGAAGTTTTTAGCTTATACAGCATCTGCAGAGTTACTACAAGATATTGAAGCATAGTTATCTTCTAATTTGAACTTAATTCTTAGATGTTGTTAAACTCTTTCAGTGTATTTGTTAAACTACTAAAATAGAATCCAAGCAGACAAAATAAATTATATTTTAACTAGTAAGCATTCAATGTCATGAACTCTTATCATAGTTTAGCTGAAGGGAGACTCCAGAGAAAAATAAACATTTATTGAACATATACTATATACCAATGAATTTGTAGGTCCTTTGTATTCATTGTCTCATGTGATCCTCAGAAAAGTCCAATGAAGTGAGTATTTTTATCCTTATTTATTGATAAAAATATTGGGGCTCAAAAAGGTTACAATGGAAATACTAAACCTAATTCTCTCCTAAAGGAGACCCCTTAATCCTTTTTCACAATTTCCCCCTTTGATTGCTACATGAGAGGTTGATGTTATTCATAGAGGGTTTTCTTCTCCCAACAAATTTCTTAGACAATCCTTAAGATGAGAAACATTTGTAATTTACTACCTAGTAGTATTGAAAGCCCAATAATCTGCAATTATTTTAGAAAGGATCTTTTCTGAATGGCCCTGTATTAGAAAAGGATCAGTTATAATTTTTAAAAACTCTGGGTTTGTGAATTTTTTTCAGGAATTTTTATTTGGGGGAATATTTTTTCCATTTTAGACCCTGATAAGAACTCTCCTATAAAAAGCTCTGATTCTACAAAAGATCCTTAAGAAAATTTCCAAAAATCTGGGAGTTTCTGTCAAAAGTGCATAATTTGAACCTAATCATGAGAAACTTCAGTCAAACCCAAACTGAAGATTATACAAAATAACTGGCCTGAGTTTTCAAAAATATCAATTAAATGAAATAAAGATTAAGAAACAATTCCAAATTGAGGAAAACCCAAAAGATGATAAATGCAATAAATAATTCTCAATTTTCTTTTATTATAAAAGATATTATTGGGACAATTGGTGAAAACCGAGTAAGACCTGGAGGTTAGCAGGTATTGCTGTATTGCCATCAGTATTAATCTTCTGATTTTTATAACTCTAATTTGACTATGTAAAAGAACGTCTTATTTGTAGGAAAGATACAGTGAAGTATTTTAGAGGCATGTAATGTAAAAGGAGCATCATATCTGCAACTCAGAAATGGTTACAAAATGCTGTAAGTATATATAAATATATGGAGAAGAAGGAGAGGGGAGGAGGGTGGAAAAACAAATGTAGTATACATTGACATTTGGAAAATCTGGCTAAAAGCTATATAACACTTCATGGTATTTTTTTTTCAATTATTCTGTAAGTCTAAAATTATGTCGAATCAAAACATTTTTAAAATGGGTAAGGCTTTATATCAGATGCTATAGCCTGGCTTCTATGTCAGATGGGGTATCACTCCCATGATTATTTTATATGACATAGCAATGCTAAAAGGATACTACAGACATAATTAAGGCCCCTAATTAGTTGACTTTGAGTTAATTAACAGAGATTATCCTTAATGGGGCTGACATAACTGGTGCCCTCTCTGAGGTTAGAGAGACACTGCCTCACCAGCCTTAATAAAACAAGTTGCCATGAGTTCTAAAGCTACAAGAAAATGAATTCTGCCAACAACTACATGAGACTTAATGAGGATTCTAAATCTCAGATGAAACTGCAGCCCTAGCGAACACCTTGACTGCAGTCTCAGGAAACCCTGAGCAAAGAACCCAGCTAAACTGTACCCAGATTCCTGACACAAAGAAAATGTGAGATAATATGTAAGTACTACTCAATTGTGGTAATTTATTAGTCAGCAAATTGAAAACTAATACACATAAAACATAAACTCAATTATTCAAATTCAGTATAACCTCACTTCCTGTACTGGACAGTATTCCACAAAATTGACAAACTAAGTGAAATTTCTTCAATGATATCCATTAAATTGGAAATATGTTCTTATAATTACAGTAAAAATATTAAACATGCTGCAAGCCTTTATAATATGTTTTGAATGGGATAAAATATTTAAAAATTAACCTCTTAAAATATTATGCATGCTTAAGAGTGGCATATACTCTAATCACTAGGATGTTAAAGTGTCTTCTCACATTTTAGATGCCAAGGAGTGAATTTGAGGTGGTGGGATGTTACTATAAAATTGTGTTCTTGTAACAAGGTCAGATTTACAAGAAAAGTCCATCCAAAGAAAATCTTTTGTCCTGTGGAATTTCTCCCTGAGCCATTGATTTCTATTGTGTGAGTTCAGAAAGGGGCCTCAAAATTCGTGGTTTTAAATATTTTAATCATTTTTTCTTGCTGATGATTTGCTCCATTGCTGAAAGACTCTAGCTTGCAGGCTTAGAGTATAACCAATAATCAACCTTCTTCCCTCTGCTTTTGTGTTTATCATAATCTTCCTCAGAAGCTGTTTACTTCTATAGTTTCAAATACCACTTTTATGCTGCCTCTTCATTAGTTTCCATTCTTGACTGTTCTTCCTACCTGCTAGACATTTTCACCTGGATTTCCTGGTGTAATTACAAGATTCAAACCTCCAGCACTCTCTTATAGTCCTCACCTTGCTAGTTGTTCATCCTCAGAAACTGAGTCATCGCTCACTTACTCTATTCCTCCTATTCCTATTAAAATCGTAAATATCTTCCCAAACTCACATTAAGTATTACCCCATCAAAATACCCTTTCTGGATCTACCTGGTTCAAACAAATCACAAATTTCTGATAACAAACAGAATTCGAGTTGTATTACATTTACAATTCTTATCTTACTGTTTGCCTAATAGTCAAATATGTGAATTCATTTATCTGATTTAGTAAATAAAA
This sequence comes from Prionailurus viverrinus, assembly GCF_022837055.1. NCBI lineage: Eukaryota > Metazoa > Chordata > Mammalia > Carnivora > Felidae > Prionailurus > Prionailurus viverrinus. Next base: position 92,595,861 of record NC_062569.1, read on the forward strand.
GTACTATAAAGGATATATACAGATACAATCAATTCTGAAATATCTTTGTGTGCCCTTCAACACTGAGGCAGCCTACCTTATTCCTTAAATTACATAATTCTCAAAAATTTTTAAAGAAATTTTACATTTATCTAATCACTTCTTTTGATTCACATAGGGCTTCATAGACAAATGGAAAAGAAAGTGAAGACTAGTGAGATAAAAGAACTTTTCTAGGACCAGAGCTGGAGGTGAAGGAAATTCCTTCAGTAGAGTTAATCTGACAAAGTATGGTAGTTTTTTCAATGTACCTTACCTTTTGTAAATACAACAGTTTGCTGATGGAGACTTCAGTCCTATCTGTTAATATTACAAAGGAAAAGTATAGTAGAGATAGTACTTTAAACTGATCCAACATAGGAAATGGATTTTTATAACACAGCTATATATATATATATATGCTAAAACTGTATCTGAAATATTAATCATCCAAAGTAAAAAGTGGCAAATGGCTCTGCGTAAATATTAACTGAGGGTTTTCTGTTATAGAACAAGAGACTTAAAACTTACTTGCCGAAGCATCCCAAAATTTTATTGATCCATCTGCATGACTAGATGAGAAATACATTAGCATTAATTATAGTAAATTTCAAAAATTATAGGCATTCTAACTGTATATAAGAGGTATTGCCAAAATTTGATTTAAAAATCCCATTCCAATGAGAATGAATATATGCTAAAGCATTTCTAAGCTCATAACAACAGTTTACTTTTTAAACAATGCACTAAAATCTAAATTTAAAAAAGAACAATTATTAAGATTTGACTGTAGGAATATTTTTATGTGTAATAGAGAACAACGAAAACTGGCCTGAATAAACAATATATTTTATATAAAACTGTTTACACTTGGGGTGGCTGGGTGGCTTAATCGGTTAAGCGTCCAACTTCAGCTCCGGTCATGATCTCACAGCTTGTGAGTTCAAGCCCCGCGTTGGGCTCTGTGCTGACAGCTCAGAGCCTGGAGCCTCTTCAGATTCTGTGTCTTTCTCTGTCTCGCTGCCCCTCCCCCATTCACACTCTCTCTCTGTCTCTCAAAAATAAATAAACATTTTAAAAAGTTTAAAAAAATTGTTTACACTCAATAAAAAAAAATACCTGAGTTAATTCTGATTACATTAAAATAATTTTGAAGTGAATGTCATAGTGAAATTTAAGTTTCAAAATATAAAAAGCAAATCCTTAAACCTATCTAGAATGGTATCATTATTTGGTAATATAGTGGCAATTCTATAAGAACTCATCTAGAAATGAAGATGATAGAATAACCCCAACACATTTTATGAGGTCAGCCTTATCCTGACTACCAAAACCAAAAAATAAAATTATACAACCATATTCCTCAAGCATAGGTGAAAAAATTGTCAACAAAATATTAGCAAATCAAATAAAAAACATATAGAAAGGATCAGACATCATGACTAAGTGCAGTTTATCTTAGGAATGTAAGATTTGTTAAACATTAAAAAAAATCAAACACCATATTGTTATTCATCATACTGACAGATTAAAGAAGAAAAACCATATGGTCATCTCAATAAATACAGGAAAAGTATTTGTCTCCAGCTTTTGGCTATTGTGAATAATGCTTCTGTGAACGTTCATGTAAAAGTTTTTGTATATACCTAAAAGTGGGAGTGCTCAGTTATATGATAGTTATCTTTTTGAGAAATTGCCAAACCATATTCTATATCAGCTGTACCATTTTACATTCCCACTAGCAAACTATGTGGTTCTAATTAATCTGTTTCCTTGTCAACACTTGCTTTTCTTCCTCTTAAAAATTTTTTTAGCCATTGTAGTGGGTGTGAAGTGGTATACACAATTAATTGTGGCTTTGTTTTCATTTCCCCAATGACTAATGATGTTAAGCATATTTTCATGTGCTTGTTGGACATTTATATATCTTTTTTTGAAAAAGTCTACACAAATCCTTTGTTCATTTAAAAAAATGTCTTTTTATTGTTGGGCTCTAAGAGTTATTTATATATTATGAAAACTAAACTCTATTAGATATATAGTTTGAAAATTTTTTCCAACTCATTGTTGTCTTTTCACCTAATGATGAAGGCCATTTTACCTATTTTTTTCTTTTGTTTACTTTTATGCTTTTGGTGTAATGTCTACAAAATCTCTGCCATAATCAAAGTCATGAAAGATTACCTTGTTTTCTTTTTTGAATTTTTATTTATTAAATATAATTTATTGTGAAATTGGTTTCCATACAACACCCAGTGCTCATCCCAACAGGTGCTCTCCTCAATGTCCATCACCCTCTTTCCCCTCTTCCCCCTACCTCCCATCAACCTTCAGTTTGTTCTCAGTATTTAAGAGTCTCTTATGGTTTGCCTCCCTCCCTCTCTGTAACTTTTTTTTCCCCTTCCCCTCCCCCATGGTCTTCCTTTTTGAATTTTATAGCTTTAGCTATAAATTCAAGCCTTTCCTTATATTTGAGTTAATTTTTGCATATGGTATGAAGTAGGGGTCCAAATTTTTCTTTCAAGTTTTTATTTAAATTCTAGTTAGTTAACATATAGTGCAATATTAGTTTCAGGAGTAGAATTTAGTGAATCTTCACTTACATATAACACCCAATGCTCATCACAAGTGCCCTCAATACCCATCACCCATTTAGCCCATGCCCCTGCCTACCTCCCCTCCAGCAGCCCTCAGTTTGTTCTCTATAGTTAAGAGTCTGTTTTCCGGTTTTTCTCTCTTTTTTCCCCACTATGTTCATCTGTTTTGTTTCTTAAATTTCATATATGAGTGAAATCAGATGGTATTTGTCTTTATTTGACTGGCTTATTTCGCTTAGCCTAATCCACTCTAGCTCCATCCATGTAACTGCAAATGGCACAATTTCATTCTTTTTTATGGCTGAATAATATTCCATTACACACACACACCCCACATCTTCTCTATCCATTCATCAGTCGATGGACATATAGGCTTTTTCCATAATTTGGCTATTGTTGATAATGCTACTATGAATTTCAGGGTGCATGTGTCCCTTCAAATGAGTATATTTGTATCCTTTGGGTAAATACCTAGTAGTGCAATTTCTGGGTTGTAGAGTAGTTCTATTTTTAACTGTTCGAGGAACCTCCGTACTATTTTCTAGAGTGGCTACACCAGTTTGCATTCTCACCAACAGTGTAAGAGGGTTCCTCTTTCTCCGCATCCTGGCCAACATCTGTTGTTTCCTGTGTTGCTGATTCTAGCCATTCTGATAGGTGTGAGGTGATATCTCATTGTACGTTTTATTTGTTTTTCCCTGATGATAAGCAAGGTTGAGCGTATTTTCCTGTGTCTGTACATCTTCTTTGGAGAAAATGTCTGTTCATGTCTTCTGCCCATTTCTTAACTTGGTTTTTATTTGTGTTGAGTTTGCAAAGTTTTTTATAGATTTGGTGGGGGGGGTGGTGGATGTCTAACTTTATTCTTTTGTATGTGGGTATCCAGTTCTCCTAGCAACGTTTGCTGATGAGATTATTCTTTCTCCTGTTAAACAGTCTTGGCACTCTTGTTTAAAAAAACAATCATAGATGTATGATTTTATTTCTGGAATCCCAATTACATTTCATTAAATTATATCTCTAATCTTATGACATTAGCAAACTGTTTTGATCAGTGTAGCTGTGGAGGAAACTTTACAATTAAGAAGTGTAATTCCTTCAACTTTGTTCTTTTTCAAGATTATTTTGTCTATTTGGAGTCACTTGCAATTTCATATGAATTTTAGGATAACCATTTTCATTTCTGCAAAAAAGCCATTGGGGTTTTGATAGGGATTGTAGTGAATATGTACATCACTTTTGGTATATTATTATCTTAAGAATATTAAATCTTACATTCATAAACATGGGATGTCATTCTGTTTATTTTTGTGTTTTTAAAATATTTTTTGGCAATGTTTTATAGCTTCTAATGTATAAACCTTTCATCTACTTGGTTAAATTTGTTTCTAAATTTGTTTCAAAAAGTATTTTATTTTAATTTTTGATGCTATTATAAATAGAACTGCTTTCTTAATTTCCTTTGTGGATTGTTCATTGTTAGTATACAAAAACACACTAATACATATATAAGATTATGATATTCGCAAATAGAGCTAATGTTCTTTCTTTCCACTGTAGGTGCTTTTTATTTTTCTTGCCTCACTCTTCTGGATAGAATTTCCAATACAATATGAAGTAGAAGTATCAAAAGCAGGGATCCTTGTCTTGTTCATGATCTCAGAGGGAAAGGTTTCAGTCTTTCACTATCGAATATGATGTTATCTGTGGGTTTTGCAAAAATGCCCTTTACCAGGTTAAGGAAGTTCCATTCCAATAAGGAAGTCACTGAGTTATCTGAATGTTGCTGTTGTGGTTTTAAATCATGAAAGGGGCATCTGTAAAATGCTTTTTCTGCATGAGATAACCTTATTTTTCTTCCCTCCATTTTACTGATGTGGGTATTACATTGATTTGTGTATACTAAAACACTCTTGTGTTCCTAGGACAAACTCCACTTGATCATATTTTATAAATCTCTTAATATTCTACTGGATTGTGTTTGCTAGTATTTTATTGAGGATGCTTGCATCTATATTCATAAGTAATATTGTTGCATAGTTTTCTTTTCCTGTGATGTCTTTGTCTGGCTTTGGTATTAGGGTAAAGCTGGCCCCAAAGAACGAGTTAAAATGTGTTCCCTTCTAGTTTTTGGAAAATGTGTGAGAAGCATTTGGTGTTACCTCCTTCAACAATTGGTAGAGTTCACCATGAAGTCATCTGATCCTGGCCTTTTCTTTGAAGGAAGGCTTTGACTACTAATTCAATCTCTTGTTACAAATTTGTTCAGATTATCTATTTGTTCTGGAGTCAGTTTTGGTAGTTTCTCAGAATTTATCCATTTCATCTAGGTTATTTACTTTGTCAGCATGCAATTGTTCATAATATTCTTTTATAACCCTTTTTACTATGTAAGGTCAAATCCACGTATTCTTTCATCTGCCTGTTCAAATCTGAGGCTGAATCCCTCACGTAAGTTTTTCATTTCTGTTATTGTATTTTCCAGCACCAGAATATCTCTCTCTCTCTCTCTCTCTCTCTCTCTCCCTACCTACCTACCTACCTACCTATTTATTTATTTTAGAGAAAGAGAAAGCATGCGGGGAGGGGAGGGAAGCCTCGGGGAGAGGGTAGGAGAGCAAGAGAGAGTGAGAGAGCGAGAGAGAGAATGAATCTTAAGCAGGCTCTATGCTCAGCATGGAGCCCAACAGGGGATCAATCCCATGACCCTGGATCATGACCTGAGATAAAATGAAGAATGGGAGCTCAACTGACTGAGCCACTCAGGCACCCCCAGGACCAGAATTTCTATTTAGTTTCTTTTTAAAATAAATTTTATTAATACTCTATTTAGTGAGACTTAATTCTTTAATTGATTACCTTCAATTCTTTATCCTTGTTTTCTTTTAGTTCTTTAAGCATATTTAAGACTGCTGACTTAAAATCTTTGTATAGTACGTAAAATGTCAGCTTTCACAGGGACAGTTTCAGTTAAATTCTTTTCTTTCCCCTCTGAATGGGCCATGCTTTCTTGTTTCTTTGTATGCTGTTTCTTTTGTTGTTGAAAGCTGAACTTTTGAGCATTAATGAGGAAGCTGTGAAAATTAGATTTTCTCCCTTCCCAATTTTTCTGTTGATGCTTGTTGTAAGTTTTTGCTGTTAGTTTAGAAAAGTCATCACGTAAACAGTTTTTCGAAAGATAGTATCCTTCACTGTGTTTGGCCTCTGAAAACTCTGCTCCGTTAGCTTACTGGTGACCTAGTGATTTGACAGCAATTTCATTAAATGACTATAGCCAAACAACAGCAGCAACAATAATAAATCCTTTCCATGTCTGCACAGGTTGATTCTGTGTTAGGAAACTGCTGCAATAATAGCCAGGTTATTTCCAACTCTGCATTAGCCTTTACTTACTGTCTGGATGGTGCCTAAAGTTAATCCAAAGGGGAAAACTTAGAATCTTCTCAGGTATTTTTTTAGCATGTATCCAACTGTAGGCAGCATACAGACATCTAGATTCTGCAGTGTATGTGGGAGCTTTACAAAGCCTTTGTTCCCCCCATCTATCTTCTTATACAGCCTATTCTTTCCAAGAGTATAAACTATCTATTGTTTGCCCCTGCTTGTTATCCCTTTCCCCAGGTAAGTGGCAGCTGGTACATCTGCCTTTAATTACTCAGATAAATGCCTTCCAGGAAGCCACTTCAACCCCAGGAAAGCTCTGAGGCAAGCAAAACAAAGGTAAGCCCTTTAGCTAATGCTTCAGGGAGTCACCAAACAGGTAAAAACACAGGTCAGGTACAACTACCATTCTATGAAAAGAAGGTCTGTATTTATTACTCCCTCTGGCACCAGAAAGCTATGTAAGAGGAATGCAGGGTGCTATCTTCATGGCCACCAGTAGTTAACTGTAAAGGAGTAAGATAAAAATACCATGCGGTCTCTTAACAAAATTCAGCAGCTTTTTAAAGAAATGAGATATAGTTGACATTTAACATTATATTAGTTTCAGGTGTACAACATAATTAGACATTTGTACATTTTGTAAAATAATTACCATAAGTTTAGTTAATATCCATCACCATAGGTGGTTAAAAATATTTTGTTTTCTTGTGTGAGGATTTTGAAGTTTTACTCTCTTAGCAACTTTCAAGTATACAATACAGTATTATAAACTATACCCACCATGGTATACATTACATTTCCATGACTTATTTATTTTATAGCAACTTCTGTCTTCATTAAGCATTCCCCTGATTGTTATAAATTTTCTATTAGATTCTAGAATTCTGAAAAAATTGATTTTGCCAAGATAAGCATTTTTTAGTGGAGAAACCAGTCCTCTGTCATTTTCAGTAATATAACTTCCTGATATTTTGAAAAAAATTTTTTTACTTAGTTAAAACTCTCCTACAGTACAAATCATAAAATCACACCACAATGAAGCATCACAAAATGAATACAACTGTTTAATCACTCAGATTAAAAAACAGAACATCATCTAAAACCCCTTAAATTCTCTTTTCCAATCACTATTTCTACATCTTCCCCAATGGTTGCCGCTGTCTTGGCTTTTAACACCCTGTATCAGTTTTACCAGTTTTTGAAGCGTCTGTAAATGGAAACAACTATGTTGAGTCTAGTTGATTTCAGTCAATAATATGTATTACTGTAATACATGTCAGAACGTCAACTTGATTTGTGTTACAGTGTGAAACAACAGATTAAAAAATGATGAACACTGGGCGTTGTATGGAAACCAATTTGACAATAAATTTCATATTAAAAATTGCTGTTTAGAATTCCACTGTATGAATACACCACAGCATATTTATATACTCTAGTATTGTTAAATATTTATGTTGTTTCTATTTTGGCACTATTACAAATTGTGTGGCTCTGAAAATTCTTGAAAACTCTATTTTGGAGTACTTAATACAGGTTTTTATTAGATATATATCTAGGAGTGGAATCAGTGGACTCACCTGAATTCTTAGGTGCTGCCAAAGAATTTTCCAAAGAAGCTATAACCAATTCGTACTCCCACTAACACTTTAAAAGAGTTCTAGGGGTACATGGTGGCTCAGTTGGTTAAGTGTCCAACTCTTGGTTTTGGCTCAGGTCATGATCTCATGGTTCATGGGATCCAGCCCTGTGTTGGGCTCAGCGCTGACAACATGGAGCCTGCTTGGGATTCTCTCTCCCTCTCTCTCTGCCCCTCACCCCCAAAACTAAATAAACTAATAATAATAAAAGACTTCTAGTTGTTCCACATCATGAGGAAAAGGTGCTGATAGTCTCTTTAAAATTTTATCCATTCTGATGGGTATGTGCAATGTTATTGTGATTTCAATTGACATTACTCTGAAAAGTGATGAACACCTTTTCATATGCTTATGACCATTTGGTTACTTTGTTAGGTCTCTTGGCCAATTTTTTCTATTGAGTTTACTGTGTCTTTTTCATATATTTATCATAATTATTTATATATCTGATATAAGCCCTTCACTACACAAAATGTAAGAGTCTTCCCTGTAACTGGTATTTTCAGTGTCTTAATGGTGTCTTTTGAGGAAAAGTTCTTAATTTAAAAAATTTTTTTTCCAACTTTTTAATTTATTTTTGGGACAGAGAGAGACAGAGCATGAACGGGGGAGGGGCAGAGAGAGAGGGAGACACAGAATCGGAAACAGGCTCCAGGCTCTGAGCCATCAGCCCAGAGCCTGACGCGGGGCTCGAACTCACCGGCCGCGAGATCGTGACCTGGCTGAAGTCCGACGCTTAACCGACTGCGCCACCCAGGCGCCCCAAAAGTTCTTAATTTTAATGTAATCTAATTTATAAAATTTTCCCTTTCTGGTTAGTGCTATTTTGTATTTTCTTTACAAAATCTTCCAAAACATCAAAAAGATATTCTCCTCTATTATCCTCCTGAAGCTGTGTTGTTTTCCTATAGCATTTAAATCTATCATTTACCTGAACACATTTTTATTATGATGTGTGGTAAAGACAGATTCCATATGAATATCCAATTAAGCAGTATACTTTTTTTTAAAAGATCCATTCCTGCTTTGGAGTGTCATGTTCATAAAAAATCAGTTATCTTATACATGGCATATGTTTTTGGACTCTCTAGTCTGTTCAGCTTTGTCTGGCAGGGTCCATATTTCTGCCATCAACACACAATCTTAGTCACTATAGTTTTATAATAACTCTGAATGTCATTTAATTTCTTTTCTTTTTTCAAGTTTTTATTTAAATTCCAGTTAGTTAACATACAGTGTATGATTAGTTTCAGGTGTACTATATAGTGATTCGACACTTCATACATCACCAGGTGCTCATCATAAGTGTACTCTTTAATCTCCATCACCTGTTTAACCCATCCCTCCCCCCCACCGCCAGCTTCCTTCTGGTAACCATCAATTTGTTCTCTATAGTTGGGTCTGTTTCTTGATTTGCCTCTCTCACTTTCTCTTTTCCCTTTGCTTATTTGTTTTGTTTCTTAAATTGCACATATAAGTGAAATAATATGGTATTTGTCTTTCTCTAATTTATTTCACTTAGCATAATACTCTATAGCTCCATGCGTCATTGCAAATGGTTAAGATTTCATTCTTTTTTGATGGCTGAGTAATTTTCCATTGTGTGTGTACGTATGTGTGTGTGTGTGTATCACATCTTCTTTATCCATTCATCAGTTGATGGACACTTGGGTTGTTTCCATCATTTGACTATTGTAGATAATGCTGCTATAAACATCAATTAATTTACTTTGAATTAGTATTTTTCTTTTCTTTAGATAAATACCCAGTTCTGTGATTGCTGGATTGTCAGTAATTCCATTTTTAACTTTTTGTGTCTGTACCAGTTTGCTTTCTCAACACCAGTGCAAGAGAGTTCCCTTTCTCCACATCCTCATCAATACCTGTTGTTTTTTGTTGTTGATTTTAGCCGTTCTGACAGGTCTGAGGTAACAGCTCATTGTACTTTTCATTTGCATTTCCCTAATGATTAGTGACACTGAGCATCTTTTCATGTGTCTGTTGGCCGTCTGTATGTCTTGTTTGGAAAAATGTCTATTCATGTCTTTTGTCCATTTTTATATTGGATTATTTGTGTTTTTGGTGTTGAGTTTTATAAGATGCTTATATATTTTGGTTACTAACCCTTTATCAGATATGTCATTTGCAAATATCTTCTCATATTCTGCAAAATTTCTGTTAGTTTTGTTGATTATTTCCTTTCCTGTGCAGAAGTTTTTATTTTGATGTAGTCCCAATAGTTTATTTTTGATTTTGTTGGCCTTGCCTCAGTAGACATATCTAGAAAGAAGTTGCTATGGTCAACATCAAAGAAGTTATTGGCTGTGTTCTCTTCTAGGGTTTTTACAGTTTTACATCTCGCATTTAGGTCTTTAATCCATTTTCAATTTATTTTTGTGAATGATATAAGAAAGTGGTTCAGTTTTCCCAATGTCATTTTTTGAAGAGACTCTTTTTCCCATTGTATATTCTTTCTTGCTTTGTCAAAAATTAATTGACCATATAATTGTGGGTTTATTTCTGGGATTTCTATTCTGTTCCATTGATCGATGTATCTATTTTTGTGCCGGTACTGTACAGTTTTGATTACTGGAGGTTTGTAAAATAACTTGAAGTCTGGATTTGTGATGCCTTCACAGCTGTGTTTTTCTTTCTCAGGGTTACATTTGATATTTGGAGTCTTTTGTGGTTCCATACAAATTTTAGGATTGTTTTAGCTCTGTGAAAAATGCTGGTGGTGTTTTGATAGGGATTGCATTAAATGTGTAGATTGCTTTGGATAGAATAGACATTTTAACAATATTTGTTCATCCAAACAATGAAAATGGAATGTCTTTCCATTTGCTTGTGTCATCTTCAATTTCTTTTATCAGTGTTTTATAGTTTTCAGAGTACAGGTCTTTCGCTACTTTGGTTAGGTTTACTCCTAGGTATTTTATTATTTTTGGTGCAATTTTATATGTGATGGATTCCTTAATTTCTCTTCTGCTTCATTATGGGTGTATAGAAATGAAACAGACTTCTGTACATTGATTTTTTTTATCCTGTGGCCTTAGTAAATTTGTTTATCAATTCTAGGAGTTTTTGGTGGAGTCCTTTGGGTTTTCTATATAGTATAATGTCATCTTCAAATAGGGCAAGTTTTACTTCTTCCTTGCCAATCTGGATGCTTTTTATTTCTTCTTGTTGGCTGACTGCTGTGGTTAGGACTTCCAATACTATGTTGAATAAAAGTGGCCAGAGTGGACATCCTCATTTTGTCCCTGATCTTAGAGGAAAAGCTCTGTCTTTTCCCATTGAGGATGATATTAGCTGTGGATCTTTCATATATGGCCTTTGTTATGTTGAGGAAGTTCCCTCTAAACCTACTTTGTTGAGGATTTTTAATGAATAAATGTTGTGGCTAAATGCTGTTTCTGCATTATTGAAATTATCATATGGTTCTTATCCTTTCTTTTATTGTTATGTACCATGTTGATTGATTTGTGAATTCTGAACCACGCTTGCAACTCAGGAATAAATCCCACTTGATTGTGGTGAATGATTTTTTTAACGAGTTGTTGGATTCAGTTTGCTAGTATTTTCTTGAGGAGCTTTGCATCTTTGTGTATCAGAGATAGTGGCCTGTACTTCTCTTTTTTTGTGTTGTCTTTATCTGGTTTTGGAATGAGGGTAAAGTTGGCTTTAGAGAATGAATTTGAAAGTTTTCCTTCCATTTCTACTTTTTGGAATAGTTTAAGAAGAATAGGTATTTAACTCTTCTTTAAATGTCTGGTAGATTTCCCCTGTGAATCCACCTGGTGTTGGACTTTGTTTTTTATTATTATTCATTCAGTTTCTTTGCTGGCTATCAGTCTGTTCAAGTCTCCTATTTCTTCCTATTTCAGCTTTGGTAGTTTATATGTTTCAAGGAGTTTATCCATTTCTTCCAGATTTCCCAGGTTGTTTACATATAATTTTTCAAAATATTCTCTTACAATAGCTTGTATTTTTGTGGTGTTGGTTGTTATTTCTCCTCTTTCACTTATGATGTTATTCATTTGGGTATTTTCTCTTTTGTTTTTAATGAGTCTGGTTAGAGGTTATTGATTTCATTTTATCAAAGAAACAACTCCAGGTTTCATTGATCTGTTCTGTTGTTTTTTAGTTTCTATATCATTTATTTCTGCTTTACTCTTTATTTTTTCTTTCTGCCAGCTTTAGGCTTTGTTTGTTCTTTTTCTAGCTTGTTTAGGTGTAAGGTTAGGTTGTCAAATAGAGACTTTTCTTGCTTCTTGGGTAGGCTTGTATTGCAATATACTTCCCTCTTAGGGGAACCTTTATTTTCCAGGTTAAGTCATTCATAGTTTAGTATCATGTCACTTAACTTCCATGTATTTGTGATCATTCCAGATTTTTTCTGTGGTTAACTTCTAGTTTCATAGAGTTGTGGACAGAAAAGGTGCATGGTATGACTTCAGTCTTCTTTTGTTTGTCAAGGCCTGTTTTGGGGCTAATTTGTGATTTATTTGGGAGAATCTTCTATGTGCACTTGAAAAGAATGTATATTCTGCTGCATTAGGAAGTAATTTTCTGAATATACCTGTTAAGTCTATCTGGTCCAATATGTCATTCAAAGCCATTGTTTCTTTGATGATTTCCTGTTTAGAAAATTTGTCCATTAACATAAGTGGGATGTGAAAATCCCCTACTATTATTGTATTATTATTGATTAGTTCCTTTATGTTTGTTATTGTATTTAGGCACTCCCATGTTGGTTGCATAAATATTTACAACTGTTGTATCTTTTTGCTGGATTGTCCCCTTTATTATTATATAGTGCCCCCCCTTTTTTTTGTCCCTTGTTACAGTCTTTGTTTTAAAGTGTAATTTGTCCAATATAAGTATTGTTACTCTGGCTTTCTTTTGACATCCATTTGCATGATAAATGTTTCTCCATCCTCACATCTTCAATTTGCAGGTGCCTGTAGGTCTAAAATGAGTCTCTTGTGGGTAGCATATAGATAGGTCTTGGTGTTTGTTTGTTTTATCCATTCTGACACCCTATGTCTTTTACTTGGAGTGTTTAGTACATGTATATTCAAAGTAAATATTAATAGATAAATATTTATTGCCATTGTATCACTTGTTTTGTGGTTGTTTTGATTTTCTCTGATCCTTTCTTGTCTTTCTCTCATATTTTGCTGATTTTTCTTTAGTGATAGATTTGGATTTCTCTTTATTCTTTACATGTTTATTGGTGATTTTTGATATATGGTTAGATTAGGCTTGTTAATAACCTCTTCTGTATATAGCAATCTACATTAAATTGATGGTCTTTTAAGTTTGAAACCATTCTTTTCTCCTCTCTCCCCCTGATGTTTTTAAGTGTGTGTTATTATATTATATCCATTTTTGTGAGTTGCTTGACCAATTTTTTACAGAAATATTCATTTTCACTGCTTTTGTGTTTCCTGCTTTTATACTGTCACTTTTGGTGCCTCCTCTCCATTCAGAATCTCCTTTAATATTTCTTGCAGGGTTGGTTTAGGGGTCATGAACTCCCTTAGTTTTTGTTTGTCTGGGAAACTTTTTATCTCTCCTCTTTTGAATGATAGCCTTGCTAGATATAGTATTTCTGGCTGTGTATTTTTCCCATTCAGCACTTGCACTGTATCATGCCACTTTCTTCTGGCCTGCCAAGTTTCTGTTGAGAAATCTTCTGCTAGTCTTCTGGGTTTTCCCCTGTAAGTTAATGATGTCTTTTGTCTTGCTGCTTTTAAGATTTTTTTCTTTATCACTATATTTTGCAACTTTAATTACAATATGTCTTGGTGTAAGCCTGCTTTTGTTAATTTTGATGGGAATTCTCTGTATCTCCTGGATCTGAATGTCTGTTCTTTCCCCATATTAGAGAAGTTTTAAGCTATTACTTCTTCAAGCAAAATTTCTGCCTCCTTTCTCTTCTTCTGGGACATCTATATATGAATGTTCTTACATTTGATGGAGTCACTGAGTTCCCTCATCTATTCTCTTTTTGCATAATTCTTCTTTCTCTCTTTTGTTCAGCTTCATTTCTTTCCATGAATTTGTCTTCTAGGTCATTAATTTGTTCTGCTTCTTCCAGTCTGCTGTTCATTGCATAAAGCAAGTTTCTAATCTCATTTATTGCACTCTTCATTTCTGATTCTTTTTAAACTTTTTTGTCTCTGTGGTAAGGATCTCACTGATGTCTTCCATTCTTTTCTCAAGCCCAGTGAGTATCCTTATAACCAGTGTTTTAAATTCTCCATCAGACATGTTACTTATATCTGTTTCATTTAGGTCTCTGGATATGACCTTATCTTGTTCTTTCATTTGGAATAAGTTCCTCTGTCTTCTCATTTTGTCTAAGTCTCTGCTTTCCTCTGTGTGTTAGAAAAGCCAGTTATATCTCTTGCTCCTGACAGTAATGGCTTTATGAAGAAGAGGTAGTGTAGTGACCAGGGCCTGGTGCTTCAGAGAGTGCCTCCAGCGTGTGTTGCGGGCACTGTACTGTTGTATTCTGGCTGCTTTATCGTGTAGGCCAGTTGTCTGCAAAGGCTCTCCTTATCTGCTGTGAGTTGTGTTTGGTCCCTCGTCTGTGGCAAATTTTAACTAGGTTTGGTTTTGTCTGCTTGTGAAATAAGATCTGTCACCACCTGTTTTGGAACTGAGGACCTGCACAACTCTCTTGTTGGGAGACAATGTGGGCAGGGATTTGTGCTGGTCTTCTGGCAGAGGGGCCTTCCATACTGGAGCTGAAGTAAGTATGACTGAGAAGCGCAGTTCAACTAGAGTACAGGGCATGGGGCTTAGTAAAAGCAAGTTAGGCAGCCAGTTTCTTTGTTGTGCTGCTTCCTGCAGGTGGCTCTGTGTTTGTGCTGAGGGGTGAGGGAGGGAAATGGTCCCCACCTAGCTCCTTTGTTCCCAGAGAAGTGTCTCTGAATGCTGCCTTTCTGGGACATGCTATGAGAATAGCAAATAATCTCCCCACTGTGTGCTCCAGGTGCTCTTCAGATTGCTGTTAAAATGCCATATGCCCCAAGGGTTGTTTTTCTACTTTCTCTCCAAGAGCAGTGCAGTGCCCTCTGGACTCTATCCCAGCCAAGGGTACTGACTTCTAAAACTCCAGGCTTTAATCCCCACTAGTTGCAAGAACTCCTGAAATTCAGCCCCTTCATTTTCCAAGCCAATGGCTATGGGGAAACATTCTTGTGCATTCTCCTGTGTACTCGTCTCTCTCTGCCCTTTTCTGTGATCATGGCTCCCTTGCCTCTGCAGCAGTCAGGACTGTTTCTCTCCTAAACCATGTCTTTGTATTTCCAACATTCTTCAACGTGGCCTCTTCTCTTCCTTTACTTGTGGTTTGTTCTGTCAGTCTTCAGGTCAATTTCTGGGGTATTTAGGATGATTTGATAGTTATCTAGTTGTATTTCTGGTACAAGGTGTAATAGGGTCCTCCCATTCTCCAACCATCTTTTTCAATCTCTCTACTAATTTAATTTCTCACTTTGTTCTTTTTTCCATATTGGTTTGGGTATTGTTCTTTATATTTCTATATATTATAATCGGTACATTAATTTCCACTAAGGAATTGGTACTGATGTTCTTTTATCAGGATTACATTAAATCTTTAGATCAAATTGGGGAAAAAATGATATCCTTATAATATTGAGTGTAACTAATGATTATGGTATATCTCTCCATATACTTAAGTCTTTCTTAATTTCTCAAATTGTTTCACAATTTTAATTGTAGATGTCTTTATATGTTTTGTTAGGTTTATTTCTAGATTATGTGATTTTTTTGTATCCTATTTTAAGCTGTATAATTTTGGGGGCGCCTGGGTGGCGCAGTCGGTTAAGCGTCCGACTTCAGCCAGGTCACGATCTCGCGGTCCGTGAGTTCGAGCCCCGCGTCGGGCTCTGGGCTGATGGCTCAGAGCCTGGAGCCTGTTTCTGATTCTGTGTCTCCCTCTCTCTCTGCCCCTCCCCCGTTCATGCTCTGTCTCTCTCTGTCCCAAAAATAAATAAACGTTGAAAAAAAAAACTGTATAATTTTGTATTTTTTATTTTATGCCTGTTGCTAGTTATAAAATACAGTTGAATTTTGCATACTGATGTTTCCAGTGAATTGCTACATATTCAAATTAATTAAAACAGTTTATTTGTACATTATTTTTACTTATATAATCATGCTGTCTCTGAGTAATAATGGTTAATATCTTCCTTTTCAATCTTTATATTTTCATTTCCATTTTTCTCTATGGAACTGGATAGGTCTACAGTTTAATGTTTAATACTAGGGGTGATGGTAGACATTCTTGTCTTTTTCTCAACATGGGAGGAAAAACTTTAAACATTTCACCAATCAGTACATTTGCTTCAGTTTTTTTTATTTTTTAATAGAAATCACTTTTCAGACTATAGAATTTCCCCTATATTCCTAGCTTGCTAGGAGATTTTATAATGAATAGAGGATGAATTTAATCATATTTTCATTTAATTATATGATGGAGATTTTTCAATTTATTTACTTTATATTGATAGCTGTGTTTGGCTTTTTTCTTTAATTTTTTAACATTTATTTATTTTTGAAAGACAGAGGGACAGAGCATGAGTGGGGGAGGTGCAGAGAGAGAAACACAGAATCCAAAGCAGGCTCCAGGCTCTGAGCTGTCAGCACAGAGCCTGATGTGGGGCTCAAACCCACAAACCATGAGATTATGACCTGAGATGAAGTCAGCCACTTAACTGAGCCATCCAAGTGCCCCTTGATAGATGTGTTTTTGAAGGTTAAACCAGCATTCCTGACATAAAGTTGACTTAGTTCTGAGATATCATCCATTTTCTATAGCACTAAGTTTTATTGGCTAACATTTTACCTAGGAGTTTTGCATCTATATTCATAAAAGAGACTGGCCTATAAATTTCCTTTCTTGTGATGTACCTGTTGTGTTTTGGTACAAAAAATATACTGGCCTCATAAAATAATAAAATATTCTCTTCTTCAAAAAAAATTCTTTCTAGTCTCTGATTTTCTGAAAGATTGGTAATATTCTTTTTATTTATTTGTTTGTTTTAATCATTAAGTAAGCTCTATGCCCAGTGTGGGCCTTGAACTCATGACCCTGAGATCAAAAGTCACATGCTCCACTGACTGAGACAGCCAGGTACCCTGGTAATATTCTTTTTCAAATGTTTAGACAGATTCCCCAATGAAGACATCTGGGCCCAGGGTTGTCTGTGTGAAAGGTTTCTAATTTTAATTAAATTATTTTAATAGATATATGACTAATCATATTTTCTGTTTCTTCTAGTGCCAAGTATGGTAAGTTGTATTTTTATAGAAGTTTTATCTCATAAATTTTACTATTATAAACACCCTATTATGTTTTAATTGATAGTAAATTGTAGTGAATCCTCTTTTTCATTCAATTTTTTGACAATCTTACAAAACTTTACCAACTTATTTCTATAAACAAACAAGTTTTTTTGATCTTTGCTATTATACATTTGCTTTCTATTTCATGAATTTTTTTCTTAATATTAAGATAACTGACTTTTTTAAACTTAAAATAATTAGATCATTGAATTTTAGTTTCTTTTTATTTACATACAGTTATGGGTATAAATTTACCACTAGGTATAAATTTACCTCTAAACATAAACTTAGATGTATCCACATGTAATGATATATTGTATTTTTACTATTTGAGGTATTTAAAAAATTTCTATTGTGATTTCTTCATTAACAGCAGTTAGTTGTAATTACGTGATTTTGAAAAATTATTTTCTTTATATATTTTTGTCATTGACTTGTAGTTTAATTCTCCTGTGGTCAGAGGACATCCTATATAATAATTACAGTTTTTTTACATTTATTTACATTTATATTATGGCCCTGTATATGATCAGTGTTGGTCTGTGTTTCATGTGCATTTGAAAAAAACAATGTACATTCTTGAGCTATAGAGTATAATGTTCTAAATATGTTAAGTTAGATTTATTAATCATGCTGTTCAAAACTTAATTATTATGCATTCTTTAATGATTTTTAAGTCAGTTGCAGAGAGAGCTCTGTAATAATTTCATTTATTGCAGAATTGTCTACCTTTCTATCAATATTTCCTTGAATTCAAAATCCTTATGGATTCAACCTTTTATTTTGAAATAGTACCTTTCACCTTTGGTAATGCTTCTTGCTTTAAAGATTAATGTGGTAGGCAGAATTCTAAAATGTTCTCCAGGATTCCTGCCTCCCAGGATAATCCTATATAATTCCTGGGCCTGTGAATTTAATAGAGAATATATTGCTCCTATGATAGACTTTAAGAAGGGAGACTATCTGAATGGACCTAACCTGATCACATGATACCTATAATAGGTCTAGAGGTCAAAGGTAAGAGTATTCTGAGATTTGAACATGAGAAGTACTAGATGCATTGTAACTGGCTTGAAAGTAGAGGGAGCCACATGGCAAAGAATGCATGTAATTTCTGGGAGTTTAAGATGGCCCCACTGATGGCCAGCAAGTAAATGGGGATGTTAGTCCTACAATGACAAGGAACTAATTTCTTTTGACAAAAAGAATGTGTTTGGAAGCAAATTCATCTTCCTTCAGAGCCTCCAATGAAAACTCAGCCTGGCTGACCTCTTGATTTCAGTCTCATGATACTTTGAACAGAAATCCCAACTATGCAGTGCCAGATGCCTGACCTATAGAGCTATGAGTTAATAAAAGGATGTTGTTTCAAGTTGCTAAGTTTGTGGTGATTGGTTATGCAGCAATGGAAAACTACTGATACAAGTGATTTATACCAGCATTTTAAATTATTTACATTGTATAATTTTTCATGCATTTACTTTCACAATTTTGCTAGACATATATTTAATGTGTCTCTTGTATGCAGCTTAGAATTTGGTTTTGATTTTTATTCATACTGGCAGTTTTTGTCTTAAAATTGGAGAATTCAGTCCAATTACATAAATACTGCATATTATCAGCATAAATACTGATATATCTGAATTAAACCTACCAACCTCACAATTCTTCTATTTGCCTAACCTACTGTGTCTTCTTTCTCTTTCTTTTCTGTCCTTTTAGGGATTAATCACATTTAAAAACATTCTATTTTATTGGTCTTTGAGTATTATTGTACTTATTATTTTGGTGGTTACCACAAATATTACAAAACTGATCCTTAAATTGTTGAGTCCAAATTAAACTGGTAAATTTACATTTTCCCAGACAAAACAAGAAATGTTAAATGTTTTAGCTCCATTTTCCTCTCCCACCTTTTACAATATTATATTTTTATTTTACATCACAATATTAAAAAAATTAAATGTTTTAATATTTATACCAACATATAATATAGTATAAATATAGTATAAAAAGTCAATATTTATTTATATTAATTCCTGCAATTATTTTTTTCCATTTTGCTTATTTAATTTCTGCATTTTAATTGTCTGGGACTATCTTCCTTCTATCTAAAACATTCCCTTTTTTGTTTGCTTTAATTAGTGCAGTTCTGCTGGCAACACTTTCTCAACATTTGAAAAAAATTTCACTTTCATAATTGAAGGATATTTTTGCTAAATATCAAATTCTGTCCTGGTAGTTTTTTATAGCACTATAGATCATTACAATATCTTCTGTTTCCACCACTTCTGTTAAAATATCAACTATTAATCTTATTGTTGCCCCTTTTAAGGTAAAGTGTCTGCATCAAAGAATTTTTTCTTTGTCCTTTGTTTTCATAAGTTTTACTACAGTCTGTGTAGATGGTTTTCTTTATATTCACTCTGCTTTTGGATTTTAGCATTTTTCATATCTCAACAGGAAAATTCTTACCCATTATCACTCAACAATTTATTCTTCTTTATTCTCTTTCTCCTTTTTGTTTGTGTCTCTAATTATGTATATGTTCAATTCTTTACCATGTATCATATCTCATGCTTTCAGTTTCTTTTCCCATCGTGCTTGCATCTAGATATTTTCTATTGATGAGCTTCCAGTTTACTAATCGTCTTTCAGCTGTGACTAAATGCTATTAAATTAATAGATGTAGTTGTTATTTCCAGTTATAATAACTTTAAATTCTACAGTTTACATTTACTCTTATTGTGGTCAAACCATAACATAAAATTTACCATCTTAAACACTAAGTGTATAATGCAGCAGTGTTAACTATGTATACAGTGTTGTGCGGCAGATCTCTAGAACTTTTTCATCTAGCAAAATTGAACCCCACATCCACTGAACAACAGTTCCCTTTTCCCCTCTCTCCCTAGCCCCTAGCAACCACTACCCTAATTTCTGTCTTTATGAATTTGCCTATTCTAGGTACCTCATATAATTGGAATCATGCAGTATTTGTCTTCTTGAGATTAGCTTGTTTCACTGAGCATAATTTCCTTAAGTTTCATCCACATTGTAACATATGACAAGATTTCCTTCTCTTTTTTTAAGTCTGAATTGAATAATCTATCATGTATAGCACATTTAAAAAATCTATTCACCTTTTGATAGATATTTAGGTTGCCTCCACCTCTATGCTATTGTGAATAATGCTGCAATGAACATCTCTCTTTGATATTCTGTTTTCAATTCTTTTGAATATCTAGAAGTGAGATGGCTGGGCTATAAGGTAATTATACTTTTAATATTTGAGGATGCTGTAAACTGTTTGCAATAACATCTGTGCTATTGTACATTCCAACCAACAGTGCACAAAGTTTCCAATTTCTCCACGTGTTTGTTAACACTTGTTATTTTCTGTTTTTGTTTTGTTTTAGAGTGCCATATAAAACAAGTGTAAAGTGATACTGTGATTTTCATTTGCCTTTCTCTGATGAGGAGTGATGCTGAACATCTTTTGTATGCTTGTTAGCCATTTGTATATCTTCTTTGGAGATACAGCTATTTAAGTCCTTTGCCCATTTTTAATTGGATTTTTTCTGTTGATTTGTAGGAGTTCTTTATATATTTTGAACATTAACCCTTTATCAGATACATGGTTTGCAAAAACCTTTTCCCATTCTATAGGTGGCCTTTCTCCTCTGTTGATTGTTTCCTTTGCTTCAAAGAGGGTTTTAAGATTGATGTAGTCCCATTTGTCTATTTTTGCTTTTGTTACCTGTGTTTTTGGTGTCACATCCAAGAAATAATTGCCCAATCCAATGTCATGAAGATTTCCCCTATGTTTTCTTTTAGGAGTTTTAAAGTTTCAGGTCTTATATTTAAGTTTTTCAATTTTCAGTTGATTTTGTATATGGTGTAAGGTAAGGATCCAACTTCATTCTTTTGCGTGTGCAAAGACTGTTTTCCCCACATCATTTGTTGGAGACACTATCCTTTCCCCACTGGATAGCTCTGGTACCTTTATCAAAGATTTAACCATATAGAAGACAGTTTATTTATGAGTTCTCTATTCTGTTCCAATGGTCTGTATAAGTCTGCTTTGATTACTTTGTATTATGTTTTAATTATCATGTCTTGAAACCAGAAAGTGTGAAGACTCTAGCTTTGTCTTCATCAGGATTATTGTGGATATTTGTGGTCCTCTGAGATTCCACATTAATTTTAGGATTTTGTTTCTAGTTTTGCAGGATACACCATGGGGATTTTGATAGTGATTTACTCTAAATCTAGATCACTGTGGGTAGTGTGAACATTTTAACATTTTAACATTTCTGATTCATGAACATGTGGTATCTTTAATTCATGTCTTCTTTCTTTCTTCAATGTTTGGTAGTTTCATTATACAAGAATTTTGCCTACTTGGTTAAGTTTATTCCTATAAATTCTTTTTCATGCTATTGTAAATGAGATTGTTTTCTTAATTTCCTGTCAAACTGTTCATTATTAGGGTACAGAAATGTAACTGACTTTGTGTATTGATTTTGTATCCCACAAATTTGCTGGATTTTATTTAACAGTTGGTGTGTGTGTGTGTGTGTGTGTATGTGTGTGTGTGTAAACTTACAACTTTTCTGCATACAAGATCATGTATTCTACAAATAGATATTCTAATTCTTCTTTTCTGACTCGGGTGCTCTTTATTTTTCTTATCTTACTGTTATGGATAGATTTTCCAGTATTCTGTCAAATAGAAGTTGTAACTGGGCATTCTTCCCTTGGTCCTGATCTTAGAGGGACAACTTCCAGCTTTTCCATCATTGAGTATGATGTTAGCTGTGTGCTTTTCATATATGACCTTTATTATGGTGGGACAATTTCCTTTTATTACTAGTTTGTTGATTTTTTTTATCCTAAAAGGGTGTTGAATTTTGTCAAATGCAATTTTCTGTATCACCTGAAATGACTGTGTGCTTTTTGTCCTTTATCCTATTAATGTGGTTTATCACAGTGATTGATTTTCATATGTTGAACCATCCTTGCATCCCAAGGATAAGTCCTACTTCGTCATGATGTATAATCCTTAAATGTGTAGCTGAATTCAGTTTGCTAGTATTTTGTTGAGGATTTTTGCATTGATATTCCTTGGGGATATTGGTCTGTAGTTTCTTTTCCTGGTAGTATCTTTGTTTGATTTTTGTATCAAGATAATGCTGACCTCATAAATGGGTTTGAAAGTGTTCCCTCCTTTTACTTTTTCCAAAGAGTTTGAGAAGGACTGGTGTTAATTCTTCTTTAAATGTTAGGTAGAGTTGTCTAGAGAAGGCATCTAGTCCTAACTTTTCTTTGTTGATTTCATTTATTTATTTTTTTATTATTATTACTCAGTCTTCTTGCTGGTTTATAGGCATGTTCAGATCTTTTTATGTCTTCATGATTCAGTCTTCATAATTTGGATAAATTTCTG